>NW_021700725.1:0-6805 GCF_005190385.1 Monodon monoceros
TAGCATTTAGTTTCAGCGAGATTTTAACAGTTTTTGCTTTTAAATAAACAAATTATCAATTACTTTAAAACTATGACTATAAGAGAATATATATTTAAATATTTGTAAATTTAAATATATATAAATTTATATATGTAGTAAAAATATATATATTCTGTATTGAGAGGAAATAGTCAAACAACTTGGTGCAATTAAGTAGAGCAATGTGTTTATTACTTTGAATATTACTATAACTGTTATTGAACTTTTAGTAAGCCTTATCTATATTCTGGGTAGTAGGAAATTAGCTGAAATGCAGAATAGTTATTTGACAAATAAGTGGGTATTTTGATTGTTATTTTAAGCATATAGATACTATACAAGTTTTGTTAGATTAATACCTAAGTATTTCTGTTATTCTGGAGCTTTTGGAAATGGTATTTTTAATTTTTATTCTTTTATTTATTTTAATAAAGTGGGCTTTTCTTTTTATTTATTTATTTTCTATTTGGCTGCGTTTGGGTCTTTGTTGCTGTGCGTGGGCTTTCTCTAGCTGTGGCGAGCGGGGGCTACTCTCCGTTGCAGTGCGCAGGCTTCTCATTGCGGTGGCTTCTCTTGTTGCAGAGCACGGGCTCTAGGCACACGGGCTTCAGCAGTTGCGGCACATGGGCTCAGTAGTTGTGGCTCGTGGGCTCTAGAGCGCAGGCTCAGTAGTTGTGGCACACAGGCTTGGTTGCTCTGCGGCATGTGGGACCCTCCCGGACCAGGGTTTGAACCCGTGTGCCCTGCATTGGCAGGCGGATTCCCAACCACTGCCCCACCAGGAAAGCCCTGTAAATGGCATTTTTAAAAACTTTGATTCTCCATTGTACATTACTTGTCTGTAGGAATATAGTTGATTTTTGTGTCTTGACCTTGTATCTGCAATGTTGTGACGTCAATATAGAAACCTAAGTTTCATTACAGTGTAAACCTGTCATTGAAAAATTTTTTTATACATTATTCTTCACATTTCATGCATCTACGGAGTTTTCACATTTATTTCAAGGCCACATTAATAGTACATTGAGTTGATAGCTTAAATATTTAATTATTTCCTGACTCTTGAGAGTTTAGGTAGTTTTGTTTTTAATATGGTAATTATTTGTATCTTTGTGCCTAGTACATTTTCTTTTTTAAGGATTATCATTGAATTATGTTTTCGTAGTGGATTACTGGTCCAAGGGTATGAACATATTTATGATTCACTGCCTAAAATCCTTTTACAAAACTGGGCTATTTTATAGGTCCAACACCTATGGATTCCCAATAAAAAAATCTTAATTAAAAATAATAGATATCCAAAACAATTTAATAAATTATTTTAAAAATTCATAGTCTCTTACTTCTACCTCCTCACACCCACATGTTCTTCCTAGAGGACATGAGGCTCAGAAGCATCCAAGGCGCCTTCCAAGCCCTCGCAGCTGCAGTTATGTCTCTCTCAGTGGTAGAGCAACCCCACAATCACGTACTCAGGCTGCTATCATCCCAGAATGTTCCAGCATTTCCTTTCATTATTTTTCACATCTCTTTTTAATATTTGTAAAAGGTGCAGTGTTTCCTGTACCTGCTATTTCTTCTGTACACAAAATAAACACTGCCTTTCCTCTTAGGAGGCCCAAACTAATCACTGTGATGTTCACCCTACAGAGTTGAGACTTTAAAATTAATAAATGGAACAGGTCTTTTTTTTCTTATTACACAAGCAAAGCATGGTAATTAGGGGGGAAAAAAGACCATAAAAAGAAGCTAAAGGAAGAAATTAAAAATTGCTTAGAATCTTGCAAGTTAGAGATAACCACTATGAACATTTGGTATTATTATAATTTCAGAATTTTTTTCTGTAATATGTGCATTAAAAAATAAATTGGGGTCACACAAAGCTAGTTTTCTCACAACCTGCTTTTATTTTATTTAATAATAGATCCCAAATAGTTTTCTGTATCAATAAAAGACATCTACATCATTTTGAATTACAGCGTAATCTAATATATGGACATCAAATAAATTTTAAAATCTGTTCAATGTTCTTGAATATGTACGTGGCTTCCATTCTTTCACTATTATAAATAGTGCAAAGATTAACATTCCTGTAGCTAAATATTTGTGCACTGATTATTTCCTTAGTATAAATTCATATGACTTGGTTCTTTTAAACTTCAAGTATATTCTAAAACAGGTGAAATGTCTTTGCTGAACATATTAATATGCTCCCAGGAATTTGGATCATAAAAATCATTTCAGATGGGATCATCTATGTTTTGACCAGTTGGACAACAGGTCAAGATTCCTTGCTATGAATGCTAGAAGTATTCTCCACTGCGCTTTCCTAATGGAATCTGAACAGGATATTTATTACAGTCTGAACAGAATATTTAGTTTTGCTCCTATAATCATTCCTTTCTATATTTTTTTGGAATAAGTGAGAATGGACAAACTCTGGTTTCTTTGGTTTATTGTATTCCTTCCTTCTCTTTATTATCAGTATTATCAGTATTTACTATCAGTATTTACTGTATTAGAAACTAAAGCTGAGAAATTGTTAAAATATTTATTTAATAATTCATTTTAAAATAATAAGAAACCTAATACATATTAAAATAATTGTGTGGGTTTTTTTTTAAGATTTTTTTTTGATGTGGACCATTTTTAAAGTCTTTATTGAATTTGTTACAATATTGCTTCTGTTTTATGTTTTGGTTTTTTGGAGCGAGGCAGGTGGGATCTTAGCTCACCGACCAGGGATTGAACCCACATGCCCTGCATTGGAAGGCAAAGTCTTAACCACTGGACCACCAGGGAAGTCCCCAGATAGCGTGGTTTTATGAAACATAACTATATTTTTCAAAACACAAAAAATATAGAAGAACAGCATCATTTTAAGCGTTTGCAAATCTCTCTGATGCCTTTTGCTAATAGAAGAAATCCGAATTCCCATATATGTGTCTGCATTCAGTTGTTGTGATATATTGTTTCCTATTAATGGAAATGAAGAAGCTTCAGCCTCTCACAGACATGTAACCAAAAAAGGAAGGAGTATTTTATTAGCCTTTTCAGATATTTCTGTGGCTATTCTTTGATACTACGCTAAAACTCAACAGAGGTACTTTCTTAAAAGTTTGTTGCAATCTGAAAATATATTAATGAATTTTTTGTACTCAGTTACATTAAAATCCATTGGTCTATCCTATACTTTGAATGAGTCTTTTACCCAGGAATGGTGTTTGATCTGGCAGATTCTCTGAAAATGTCTTGGGACTCCCAGAAGACCCTAAGCCACCTTTGAAAGCCACTGTTGTGGAGAGAAGAGGGCTTCTTATGTTTAGGATTAATCAGTGAGACCACAAAGCAGATGAACAGACTGTACCATATCAAAATTTAACATGTCCTATTTTTTAAAGTATAACCTAAATTAAATGTCAGCCAAAAATTAAGAATAAATGTCAGTATAAGTACAATTCAAGGATTAATAATTTTAATATTTAATGAATTCACAGATCCATAAGTAAAGGACTAATATATATATATAGATAAATGAGGATAGGACATGAGCACAAAAGTTTTATAGAAGAAAATAACAACATGGAAAATACTCAGCAAAGACATAAACTTTTAAGCAGCAATCAAAAAGAACTTATTTAAAATGTCAGATTAGCAGATGAGAGGGCAATGAAATTGATTCTCTCATATATTTAGTTAGAAACATATCTTGCTACAAAATTTGAGGAAACAGTTGAGCAACATGTATTAATAGCCTTAGATGTTCAGAAGATGTAGGACATGTATATTCCTATGTCTTCTGAACATATATGTTAAAAGATTTTATATGAACAATGCTTTGTGGAAGAAGATGTTTGGGATGGCATTATTTATTATAGCAAAAATAGTAGCGAATGATTGATTAAGAAGCCACTGGAGAGAAAATTATTTTAAATGAGTATACAATATAAAAATAATACTTATGCTATAATATCAAGTGAACAATATAAGAGTCAAAAATTATTCAGTAGGATAAAAACAATATGTATATACTAGGTATTTATATATGTAAACAATATCAGTATATATAAACAACAAACTATATTTTAAAACAACAATAAAAAAACCACAAAGCTAAACTACTGTTATTAGGTAAAAGTACTCGAGGGAAGTCTAGCCAACTGATAACTGTCTTGTTGCCAGCTCTCTTGTTGTTTTCTTTTCCAGTTTTTTCTATTTTTCTGAATTTTCCAAAATTTCTAGAAAGCAGTTTTTATTACACAAAAGAATATACTTTTAATTTTTAAAGTACTTTTTTTTTTTTTTTAAGCAACTAACACCAACCAAGCTCCTGGCCGAGAGCTAGAGAGAAAGAATGTGCTTTGGGGCTCCTCTGATGGATGCTTTGCCTTTACAGGACTCCTCTTTTCTTGAAGTAAGAGTCTGCATTCCTTGCACCCACTTTGGTCTTAGCATCCTTCTTGAGTTACAACAGAGAATCCTTCTTCTCTTCCCTCTTCAAGAAAAGCCAGTCTCCGGACTAGCAAATGAAGTTCATCTGGCCTCACAGCATCCCTGTGGGGTGGGCTGGCCAAGTTCACTTCTGTCTACCTGACAGGTGTCATTATTGCCAACACAGGGAAGCTGTGACTTCCACTTCCTAGTGATCTATGCCCTGGTCCTCTGACTGTTTTGTCTCCCTCTTGATCTTTCTCTTCATGTGCCATGTTAACAATGACAGGACCGTCTGGCCCAGACATAACGATGTCCGTTTGCTCAGAGGATTCCTTTGATACAACCAGCTCTCACACCCTTTTCTGCCACTCACCCGCCTGGCATTTGCTGCTGCACCAGGAACTTCTGTCTGGTCTCCTCCCTGTTGCTAGTGTGAATGCTCTTCCCGAGGCCGCCTTTGAAGTCTTCCTCTGCTACCCTGCTTTGTAGGCTGCAGCAGTCAGCATCTCCACATCACGATCCTAGGTCAGCAGCCACTGAAGAGGGCTGTGGGGAGGGTGGGGGGAGGGGCAGGGCAGCAGCTGCCCTGACAGGATGCCTGGCCCAGGGCTGCCCCCAGACATATCACGGCCCTCCCCACCTGATTTCAGAGCCAGTCATGACCCCTCTAGCCTCAGTTCCAGCAGAAGTAGAACAAACACACAAGACGGGGATCTCACAGGTCTTTTCCACTTTAAAAATGCTAAGAGGGCATGAGCAAAAGTCTCCATCTCTTCCTATCTTGACCTGACTCTCTCCAGCAATCCTGGCACTGAAATTACCAACCTCAAGCAATACTCAGCAACCATCGGAGTCAACAGGGGTTCTCTTGGGTTAAAAAACGATGGCCCCTCCCCATACTCCACTCCCTGCCCACACAAAAAGACATGTTTTCAATTGGAACATGCTACTGTTGTAGATACGTAAACTTAAAGTAAGTGTTTTGCAGATATCTTGAGGACGCTTCAAAATTACGCAGGATTAAACAGATGTGGCTTCTGACGCGTGGCAAAGGGAGTTACTAATAAAACGTCTTCACCTCAGTAGAGATGGTAGCTCTCTAGCGATCTCACAAAGGCAAAGAGCGATCTCTTTGTCCTCTGGTTCCTGAGCAAGGCGATGTAAAGATGATTTTGTGAAATAGTTTTTAGTCCTTGGTATAGTTTATATATCATGAAAAGCTATTATAATGTGAATGGGGAAGGATCACGCAGACTCTGCTGCTTGAGGAAACATACTGTTTATCGTCAGTTTCACAACCACTGAGACCTCAAACGTGAAACCAACCCAATAAGCCCACAACACTTGCTTTGTCCTATGTCTTCCTAAGCAGTTGTCTTCAACTTCTTTCTGCCCTAACAGCTGCTGCTAGAGTGAAACAAACAAACAGAATCCACTGCCCCTGCCCTGCCACTGCCATCCGCATCCCCAAAGACAGAACATTCACTGCCCCTGTTCTCAGGGCCAGTATGGCCAGTGTCCTGTCTCAGAGTTCGTTTTTTCTGTTCTAGAACCTGGGAATCCACTGTGGTTTCCATCATCAAGACCACTTGCTGCAAACTCCAATATCAAATATCAAAAGCTGCATTACAGTGGACTTAGACCAGTGTCTAAAATTTTCACATGTATCTCTATCTTCCTCCATGTAACCAAAGATATATGTATGTATAACTGATCATCAGAATTAGAAATCAGTAATTGCCTACGTTGGAAAATAGAAATGATCCATCTAGGAAAGGGATTTTCTCACCATTGATTATACGATGTATATGTCTTCTCTCTAATATGGTAATATGGTTGTAGGATTATTTTTAATGACCCAAGCTCTCATTAAAGCAGATCTCCAAACATGACTTGGAACCATTTTTCTGTTATAGAATTATACCGTTCCTTCTGGTGACTTGTTGATGTTGTCTCCATTTTGGCTGCATAGAAATCCAAAGTATTTTCCTGAACCTGACCTGTTCAAGCCTGTAAGTTGTCTCTTTCAGTATACATTGTCCTTGGATTTCCGCCAGGAGTATGAATTCATAAATTAACTAGGGCTATATCATTAAGCAGCCATATTTCTCCGGTAACTAAGGCTACAAATCACAGACTAGATCTGTAATATAGATGTCATAACATTTACAAATCAGATAGAAAAGTTTTTGGAATAAGCTTCACCAACTTTAAAATACATTTTTGTCTGAAACCAGCAGGACATGTTAAAAGTAAATATGCTTGGTTCTGATAGAAGCCATATTAAAATATGCTTGGTTCCTATAGAAGCCATATTAAAATATGCTTGGTTCCGATAGAAGCCATATTA
>NW_021700726.1:0-3011 GCF_005190385.1 Monodon monoceros
TAACCTTGCACCTAATGCAATTAGAGAAAGAAGGACAAAAAATACCCTAAAGTTAGCAGAATGACAGAAATCATAAAGATCAGATCAGAAATAAATGATAAAGAAATGAAGGAAATGATAGCAAAGATCAATAAAATTAAAAGCTGGTCCTTTCAGACGATAAACAAAATTGATAAACCATTAGCCAGACTCATCAAGAAAAAAAGGGAGAAGACTCAAATCAATAGAATTAGAAACGAAAATGAAGAAGTAACAACTGACACTGCAGCAATACAAAAGATCATGAGAGATTACTACAAGCAACTCTATGCCAATAAAATGGACAACCTGGAAGACATGGACAAATTCTTAGAAATGCACAAACTGCCAAGACTGAATCAGGAAGAAATAGAAAATATGAACAGACCAATCACAAGCACTGAAATTGAAACTGTGATTAACAATCTTCCAACAAACCAAAGCCCAGGACCAGATGGGTTCACAGGCGAATTCTATCAAACATTTAGAGAAGAGCTAACACCTATCCTTCTCAAACTCTTCCAAAATATAGCAGAGGGAGGAACACTCCCAAATTCATTGTACGAGGCCAACATCACCTTGATTCCAATACCAGACAAGGATCATAGATGCAAAGTCCTCAACAAAATACTAGCAAACACAATTCAACAGAACATTAAAAGGATCATACACCATAATCAAGTAGGGTTTATCCCAGGAATGCAAGGATTCTTCAATATACACAAATCTATCAATGTGATAAACCATAATGACAAATTGAAGGAGAAAAACCATATGATCATTTCAATACATGCAGAGAAAGCTTCTGACAAAATTCAACACCCATTTATGATAAAAACCCTGCAGAAAGTAGGCATAGAGGGAATTTTCCTCAACATAATAAAGGCCATATATGACAACCCACAGGCAACATCATCCTCAACGGTGAAAAACTGAAACCATTTCCACTAAGATCAGGGACAAGACAAGGTTGCACACTGTCACCACTCTTATTCAACATAATTTTGGAAGTTTTAGCCACAGCATTCAGAGAAGAAAAGGAAATAAAAGGAATCCAAATCGGAAAAGAAGAAGTAAACCTGTCACTGTTTGCAGATGACATGATACTATACATACAGAATCCTAAAGATGCTACCAGAAAACTACTAGAACTAATCAATGAATTTGGTAAAGTTGCAGGATACCAAATTAATGCAAAGAAATCTCTTGCATTCCTATATACTAATGATGAAAGATCTGAAAGTGAAATCAAGAAAACACGCCCATTTACCATTGCAACAAAAAGAATAAAATATCTAGCAATAAACCTACCTTAGGAGACAAAAGACCTGTATGCAGAAAATTATAAGACACTGATAAAAGAAATTAAAGATGATACAAATAGATGGAGAGATATACCATGTTCTTGGATTGGAAGAATCAACATTGTGAAAATGATTCTACTACCCAAAGCAATCTACTGTTTCAATGCAAATTGAATGCATTTTTCACAGAACTAGAACAAAAAATTTCATAACTTGTATAAAGACACAAAAGACCCCAAATACCCAAAACAACCTTGAGAACGAAACACGGAGCTGGAGGAATCAGGCTCCCTGACTTCAGACTATACTACACAGCTACAGTAATCAAGACAGTATGGTACTGGCACAAAAACAGAAAGATAGATGAATGGAACACAATACAAAGCCCAGAGATAAACCCACGCACATATGGTCACCTTATCTTTGATAAAGGAGGCAGGAATGTACAGTGGAGAAAGGACAGCCTCTTCAATAAATTGTGCTGGGAAAACTGGACAGGTACATGAAAAAGTATGAGATTAGATCACTCCCTAACACCATACACAAAAATAAGCTCAAAATGGATTAAACACGTACATGTAAGCCCAGAAACTATGAAACTCTTAGAGGAAAACATAGGCAGGACACTCTATGACATAAATCACAGCAAGATCCTTTTTGACCCACCTCCTAGAGAAATGGAAATAAAAACAAAAATAAACAAATGGGACCTAATGAAACTTCAAAGCTTTCGCACAGCAAAGGAAACCATAAACAAGACCAAAAGACAACCCTCAGAATGGGAGAAAATATTTGCAACTGAAGCAACTGACAAAGGATTAATTTCCAAAATTTACAAGCAGCACATGCAGCTCAATAACAAAAAAAGAAAACAAGCCAATCCAAAAATGGGCAGAAGATCTAAATAGACATTTCTCCAAAGAAAATATACAGACTGCCAACAAACACATGAAAGAATGATCAACATCATTAATCATTAGAGAAATGCAAATCAAAACTACAATGAGATATCATCTCACACCAGTCAGAATGGCCATCATCAAAAATCTAGAAACAATAAATGCTGGAGAGGGTGTGGAGAAAAGGGAACACTCTTTCACCACTGGTGGGAATGTGAATTGGTTCAGCCACTGTGGAGAACACTATGGAGGTTCCTTAAAAAACTACAAATAGAACTACCATATGACCCAGCAATCCCACTCCTGGCCATACACCCTGAGAAAACCAAAATTCAAAAAGAGTCATGGACCAAAATGTTCATTGCAGCTCTATTTACAATAGCCCGGAGATGGAAACAACCTAAGTGCCCGTAATCTGATGAATGGATAAAGAAGATGTGGCACATATATACAATGGAATATTACTCAGCCATAAAAAGAAATGAAATTCAGCTATTTGTAATGAGGTGGATAGACCTAGAGTCTGTCATACAGAGTGAAGTAAGTCAGAAAGAGAAAGACAAATACCGTATGCTAACACATATATATGGAATTTAAGGAAAAAAAATGTCATGAAGAACCTGGGGGTAAGACAGGAATAAAGACAGAGACCTACTAGAGAACGAACTTGAGGATATGGGGAGGGGGAAGGTTAAGCTGTGACAAAGCGAGAGAGAGGCATAGACATATATACACTAACAAACGTAAGGTAGATAACTAGTGGAAGCAGCCGCATAGCACAGAGATATCA
>NW_021700726.1:3111-3874 GCF_005190385.1 Monodon monoceros
GGGGGGGGGGGGGGGGGAGGGAGACGCAAGCGGGAAGAGATATGGGAACATATGTATGTGTGTAACTGATTCACTTTGTTATAAAGCGGAAACTAACACACCTTTGTAAAGCAATTATACCCCAATAAAGATGTTAAAAAAAAAAAAAAAAGAAAATATATAGGTGAAGTGTAAAAGGGTTGGAATAGATATACCATAACAGTAAAAACAGAAGAAAACAACAACAACAAAACCGGAGTGGCTAAGAAAATATCAGAAAAAAATTACATTTTAAGACGAAAATTTTTACCAGAGACAAAGACATTTTAAAATGATAAAATGATTATTCCATCTAGAATGCATAATAATTATAAACTTATATGCACGTAACAACAGGACTTCAAAATACAATGAAGCAAAATCGACACAACAGAAAAGAGAAACAGACAGTTCTACAATAATAGTCGTATACTTTAAAACCCTTCTTTCAATAGCAGAACAGACAGAAAATCAACAAGAAAATAAAAACCTTGAACAGCATTATCAATCAAGTAGACCTAACAGCCATCTATAAAACATTCCAGCCAACAGCATCAGAATATACATTCTTTTCAAATGCACATGGATATACTATATGCTAGAGCATAAAACAAATTTCAGTACATTTTAAAGGATATAAACCATACGAAGAGTGCTCTCAGATGACAACAGAATGCAATAAGAAATCGTTAACAGAAAGAAATTTGTTGAAAATCACAAATGGAAATTAAAGAATATATTCCTA
>NW_021700727.1:0-616 GCF_005190385.1 Monodon monoceros
AGAAAGCGAGTTGAGGAATGGAGCTCAGGGACACTGTAATTCACAAAACTGCAGAGTTATGAATGACAGCTATCGTCCAAAAATGTATTGAAGTAAGTCTTCGAAGAGGACTTGAAAGCGGGGCAGAATTTCAGGAAAACGATTTCATGGGGTAGACTGGAATTGCACTTAAAGCATTGAAAAAGAGGCAGAATGTCGACAATGATGCACTTTGCCAAAAAGGGCGTATGCGTGTTTTCCTGAATATATTCAGGAAAAGACTCATACGCCCTTTTTCGCCAACTAAGCAGGCGTGTAAAGGAAATCTGCACTACAATGAAGTCTCACAGCCCCCCAGTCAAAAGGGATATCTGAAAAAATTGTAAAATCCAGAAAGGCAGGACAGGTCATGGAAAACAAGGAGCCTTGTTACGCTGATGGGCTGGATGTAAATTGCCAACAGCCACTCTGGAGAAGTGTATGGTGTTTCCTGAAACACATAGGAAACAGAGCAACACAGCCTATGGCACTTCCACTTATGGTCCTATAGCTTAGGGAAATTAAAATCAAAAACACACAGCCACCCCAAAGCTTGGGACGGCTCTGTTTACAAGAACCTCGTCTACGGTACAAGTTA
>NW_021700727.1:716-1351 GCF_005190385.1 Monodon monoceros
AAAAAACTGTAAAATCCAGAAAGGCAAGACAGGTCATGGAGAACAGGGAGCCTTGTTACGCTGATGGGCTGGATGTAAATTGCCAACAGCCACTCTGGAGAAGTGTATGGTGTTTCCTGAAACACATAGGAAACAGAGCAACACAGCCTATGGCACTTCCACTTATGGTCCTATAGCTTAGGGAAATTAAAATCAAAAACACACAGCCACCCCAAAGCTAGGGACAGCTCTGTTTACAAGAACCTCGTCTACGGTACAAGTTAAATATCCAAGAAAGCAAAAAATGGATAAAGAAATTTTGGTACGTACGTACAATGGAATATCACACAGCAATGAAATCTACGTCATCAGGCCCGTAGGGTCATAATGAGTGGATTCAGGTACGATGATTCTACGAGAAATAAGTCACACAGAAATAGAAACATCATAAGATATCACTAACACACGGAATGTAAACTTGGCTACACATGAACTGAATTACAAAAGAGAACAGGGTCTCAAATTTAGAAAACCAACTTATGCTTGCTTATGGGGAAAGGTGAGTTGGGGTACTGCATAAATCCAGAGATTGAAATTAGCACAGATACCGTTCCATAAGCCAAATATATAATAGACAAGACCTACTCCTTGCTCAA
>NW_021700728.1:0-1949 GCF_005190385.1 Monodon monoceros
ACCCACCTACTGCAAAAGAGACTAGAAAATGTCATCTATGAATCCAGGAAGAGGAGGGGACTAGGTGTTGGTGAGTCCCAGCAGTCCCTCCCACATAACTCAGCATCTATGAACCTCCCTTTCATCACCCATAAATGAGGGCTGATAAGAATGGGGCTGCTTTGATGATTAAATGAGGTTGCATATTTCACCGACACCTGGTAAGTCCCCAGTAAACGTTAGCGTTTATTACTTTTAAATCTTTGCTCCAGGGCTTCCCTGGTGGCACAGTGGTTGAGAGTCCACCTGCCGATGCAGGGGACACGGGTTCGTGCCCCGGTCCGGGAAGATCCCACATGCCACGGAGCGGCTGGGCCCGTGAGCCATGGCCGCTGAGCCTGTGCATCCGGAGCCTGTGCTCCGCAACGGGAGAGGCCACAACAGTGGGAGGCCCGAGTGCCGCAAAAAAAAAAAAAAAAAAAAAAAAAAAAACTTTGCTCCAAGCACGGATTTTCTAAAAGCGGAACTTGAGGCATGACCCGTTCATCATGGGGGAGGATGGAGAAAACTTTCCCTCAAATCCTACTCCACCCTGCCCCCTCCCCCTCCCAGGCCCAGGGCTCAGGAACTGGTACCTCAGTGGGAGAGGGCTGCTCACAGCCTCCAGGGCTTTTCAGAAAGTGTCGGAGATCTCAGCAACGGGAAGTCTGGCTGTCTAAGAAGGCCATCCATTCAGTCATTCGTCAGCATTCCCAGTCACCGAACACACTGTTGTCCCGGGCGCCATCAGAGGCTGGGAATACAAAGAAATAAAACCTGGTCCAACATGGCAGCGTCTAAGGTGTGAGGACCAACTCACAAGGCAATCTGCGGGACCCGGCGAGCTGAGTGCTGGCACAAGACTGATGCGCAAACATGTGACGCTAGGGGAGGGGACCACAAGTTCTGTCCACGAGCCTTGGAGCTGGGTACTCACAGGGAAGAGAATGTAGGGAGAGAAGGTGAGAGCGCCGCCAGGACTGGGAGATGGGCACCCGCTGCAGGCGCGAGATGAAATACACAAGCCAACGGGAGAGAAGTTCAGAAAGCCTGGAGCAATGGCTACGCACTAGGATCCCCTGGGGAGCTTTACTGAACATGCCCATAACCTCCGGGGCCCGGGACAATTAAATCAGGATCTCGAGGGGGAATGGAGCCGTATGGGTAGGTTTTGAAACTCCGCAGGTGATGTGAATGTACAGCCTGGGCTGAGAAGCACTGATGGGAGCCTAACAGGAGGTACGTGGCCTGAGATGTGGATGTCGGGACTGAGGCAGGAACGAAAACCAGGCTAAGAAGCTGGACAACCTCTTGCAGGCCACGAGGAGCCAGCATGGGGCTCTTGTACCTGGGGAGAAATGTGACTAAGAAGTCCTTCGGGGCTTCCCTGGTGGCGCAGTGGTTGAGAGTCCGCCTGCCGATGCAGGGGACACGGGTTTGTGCCCCAGTCCGGGAAGATCCCACGTGCCGCGGAGCGGCTGGGCCCGTGAGCCATGGCCGCTGAGCCTGCGTGTCCGGAGCCTGTGCTCCGCAACGGGAGAGGCCACAACAGTGAGAGCCCCGCGTACCGCAAAAAAAAAAAAAAAAGAAAGAAAAGAAAGAAGCCCAACATAAATTAACACAGAAAAAGCTGAGTCCTTACTCATGACGTAGTTCATCGTGGTCAGTGACGGCAACGGCTCTGCTCCAGCCGGGGGCCCCAGGCGCCTTACATCTTGTGGCTCCGCCTTCTTCTAGGTCCTCAGGATCTTTGAAGTCCTCTGCGTTCAACTGGTTGATGGAGAAGGAACAGCAAGAGCACATGTGTAACTATTTTACTTTTAATGAGCCACACCTGGAAATATACTCATCACCTCCACTCACATTCCATGGGGAGTTCCATGGACCCACCTACTGCAAAAGAGACTAGAAAATGTCATCTATGAATCCAG
>NW_021700729.1:0-25633 GCF_005190385.1 Monodon monoceros
TTTCCGTGATAACTCGGGGTCATCAGTTCAATCAACGTTTGCATGAATAATGCAAATGGAAACAAGACAGGCATGCTTACTGAAACTGAAAATGACATGGCACTGGCTGGAATAACTGATGAGAGAGCAAGAAAAAAACAAAAATGAAAACAAACCGTGATCAAGAAACAATCGGTCAAGTTCTGACTTTCTGTACTTAGTTTCAAAACGAGATACCACAAATCCCAGCAAGAAACTCCAGCATCACTAGCTGTCTTTCTCCTTTGTTTCCACCTTCCTTTCCTTTTCCTTCTACCCTAGATTGTTCCAGAAAGTGTTTATAGCTCCTTGCAAAACAAATTCTAATACTTGCTTTCTCTCGCGCAAACTTCACAATATGTCCATGTGATAAATAGTGTGTAGGTAAAAGACAATTCATCACAGGCACATCTCCTATGAAAATAGAATTAGAAACTAGCTTCTAAACATGCAGAGAGAAGGGCGTGGTGTCAGGCACTAATTTCCTTGCGAATTCCTCTCCATTTCTAATAGACGTTCTTCTTTACCAAGATCCCTTTTTATTGGTGTCCTATTCCAGACTGCTCCACCCCGGCCATCCTCACCCTGTAAAATACATTCACACTCTTTTGTGACCCTACTTATTTGCCCATTAAATAATCAATCATAGAACTGTCGGAATTAAATACAGAGTGAAATTAAAATACTGGAGTCACTTGGAGGGTTTAAGCAGCTCCACCAGAAAATACTGGGCATGGATTTAAAAGAGGCTGCGTGGGACTTGCTCTTGTCCAAGTTCTTTCTCAAGAAGTATCTGAAATAAGCCTAAATTCAGAGTTAATCAGACTGGCCTGCTTTCTCAGGTGGACTGGAATTCATTGCTCTTTCCCCTCAACTCCGATGTCAGTGGCACTTTCCGGAGATGAGGTGGACTTCTCTGCCTACTGCAGAAGCTCAGTTCCCCCGGGTCCACTCCGTGTCTGAATCCCACACTTGAGGCCAGATGCCAGCCTTCCCAGAACATTCGTGGCCTCATTTCAGTTTTTGACCTGCTCAGATTGAGTCCCTCTAGACTCTTTCTCAGCTGGAAACCTGATCTTCAACCCCTTTCTCTGACCTCGATGGTGACCTGCCTACTTTAGGCCTCAGGTGCTTTAGCTATAAAATGATATAGTTGCCCTTAATTCTAAAGTCTTCTTTCTAAAGCGCTACAATGTGGTGGCTCCTTGAAAATGTTTCTCTTTGCTGGTTTTAATTTTGTAGAGAATTAAAACCCCAGCTACTCTAAAAGACAGTAATTACATTGGATAAGGAAAGTGTGCTTTTGTAGTTAGATTAACAGGGATGGAAGACGACTTAGTATGTTTTAAGATACTCATGATCCGTTCTCGTGAGAGTCGGGGGAAGAAGGGGAAGAGAGTTAATAAAATACAAAACGATTGTGACAAATTAAGTTCACCAAGATGTAGCTGATTAGTTACTACTTGAATAAGCCACACAAATCCAATTCAAGTTTTCCTTTATTTTTCTAAGAAGGATCCCAGTGAACTCAGTCCCATGTTCAGTAGCTCCACGTTCAATGGCTTAGTCTTTAAAAACTGTTATGTTGCTGGAAGAAGAAATATTGCCCATCAGTCCTAATTGATGTTTAGCTATCACGCACATTTGAAATAAATTTATTACTTTGCCTGATCTCAGTGTAATGCATTCCAAAGGGGCAAAGAGCACACGAAAAGTTATGGAGTCTCCATCTTCTACACTGAAGTGTGCAATAAATTACATATTATTTGGCCGTGAAATTCACAAGCCATAGAAACCACGCCATTAGCAATGTGTACAGTGGTAAACAGCAGGTAATGAGAATGATATAAAACAAAACAGACTGTGTATGTTGGCACTGCTGCCAATAAAACAATCATTAAATGCATTCATATGCATCTATGCTAGGTAAGCCCTTTAGGGCAATTGCTATGAGTTCTACATACCTGTCAGGATATTATATATAGCCCAGTTTCTATGGCCTTTATTCAAAGACTCTGAGAAAGGGTTACTCTGGGTAAATTCAGACCTTTTCTCAATATAGAATTTGGTCAACATGCATTCTGAACAGCAAAATTTCACAGTATTTTCCTACACTAATTGCCACCTCAGCAAATGCAGGATTAAGTATAATGGATTATAAGAAGTTAGAAAGGAAAGATGGAAGAAGGAAGTTAGAAAAAAGGTGGGTATGGAGTACTTCAACATTTATGTAAAGAGTGGACCTAAAACTAACCTGAGGTTTCCCTGAGCTATTAGCATACGCTATAGAAACTTAAATGAAAAAATAAAAAGAAACCAGCAAGGGAAACTCAAAGATTCTTTGTTTTTTCACTTTACTGCATATACACGTCCATCTTAAACAATCTATATGCTTATATCCAATAAGAGAGCATTGTTTTGCAAGGCTATTTGGGTTCTATCAGCATGTAAAGGTCGGACAACTCAACTTTAGCAGAGTTAGCCTTCAGGTGAATAATTGCTTCTTTCAGGTTGCGAGCATTTGAATTTTCCAGAAATGTTTCCCAAAATATGAAAACTAAAAGAAGGGTCCTAGGACAGCATCCTTTAGAAGTTTTATATAGTATCAAGGCTTTTGGAGGAAGAGAATCCTTGTCGATTATCAACACAATGATTCCAAGCAGGTCAATTTTTGCTGAGAATATTATATAACAGAACCCACTTCACCTCCATTATACTGACAATGATCTTCCTTACTTCAACCTTGTGCTTCTTAGTAAAGTTGAAAATACTGAGCCAAGAACAGACAGTGACAATGCCAGAGACTCAGATGTACCTATAGGTGCCTTCAGACAACATCAGCCACCCAGGCTAAAGTCCTGGTTTAAAACATCCCAGCATGAATGAATCTCAAAAACCATATGCTGAGCAAGTGAAGCCAGATCAAAAGGGCACCTACTGTATTATTCAACTTACATGAAATTGTAAACTCGGCAAAAGTCATCTCTAAAGATAAAAAAACAGATCCGTGGTTGCCTTGGGGTGGGAGATGGGGATACTTTTGCAAAAGCCTAGGAGGAAACTTTCTAGGGTTTTAGAATTGTTATCTATCTTTATGGGGGTGGTAGTTAAACAAATGTATACATTAATTAAAAGTCACTGAACCGTTGACTAAAAATGTCTGCATTTTATTGTATGTAAATGATACCTTAATAAGGTTGATTACAAAATGAGCCGAAACCAAAACAAAGCAGAAGAAAAACCTCTCAAGACCTCAAAGGAAATACACTGTTTTCTTCCAGGGCACCAGATTGGAAATGAGGCATTGGTCTGTTCTACCCTCAGATTATCCCTAGGATTATCTAGTCTATTTTAAAGCACTAGAGTCCCCTATCAGGAAAACTCACCCCATGTTTAATTACTTTGATTTCTTCTCTGCCTCTTCTCCCAACACAGAGAAGCCATTCACGGAAGGAAAACCAGCTTTTTCCAACTTTGCATCACCACATATTCTTTCCAAAGCTATTATTTATGGAATGAAATTTGGCTACACTTTGTAAAAATCTAGCTTTTTGAGCCTTACAAATCTTAACAGTTAACCTATTGCCTCCACTGGAATTTGGAAAAAAATTATTTTGAAAAGGAATAGCTGAGACTTGACATTTTTTTGTGTGTGTGATTTTCTCTTCCCCTGAGAGAAGTGAGTAGGAATGAGAAACACATACATAAAGAAAAAAAAATTATCTTGCTGCCTTTGCATGGTTATAATTTATAGGAGGCCCTTTTCAACAATAATCTATTATCAGAATCAATAAAATATAATCTCCATGAAGGCCAGGCCAGGATACTTGTCTCTTTTTCAGCAGATTGCAATACAAACTACATTCATGGATATGCTTCTTGATGATCTTTGTAATACTGTAACAGTTGCCCATTTCCTCATGCCTCTTCACCTTAACTTCAACCTGGTTTTTTACCAATGACCTCACATTTCCTTCTCTATCACTTGGTTGTGGGCCTCTTTTCCAACTCCAACCCCAACCCGCATTTCACTCTGGCACCAAAGGAAGACTCACACCTTCCTGCTTTTTAGTGATACCTCAAGGTCATTACCATATTGTGATCACCCTGAAGAATAGCCAGACAATTGTTATTTCAGAGCCATCTGACAGTTTGTAGCTCTAAAAATTAACTAAGGACCGCATTTGTCAAAAATATCCTAGTTTAAGATTTTGGTAATACAGCAACAGTAATTCCAAAGTCATTTATGACAATCAGTGTGGGAAGCACCCTCCTTCAGGAAGATCCTTTGCCATACAATACTCTTTCCCTGTCTGGTAATAAGGAAGAATGGCCGTGGAAAGTAACCTTTGGTGGAAAGAAATACTTGGCTTTGAGAAGGCTTGAAGTTCATACAATTTTTCTTGAATTAGATTCCCCATTAATTACTTTATCCACAAAGAGGTAATTATCAGAGTTATGTAAGCAATTAAGGAGATGCTACTCCACATTCTTTCAGCTTGTTGACCTTTCTCACTTTATTTCATGTGGCTATCTGAAACATCAGTGATTTACATGCCTTTTTTTTTTTTTTAAACAGATTTCTGTGTGTGTGTGTCCCCATGATGAAAACATCATTAAAGTAAAATATCATGAATAGACTCTTAAGAAGCAGAGTCTACTTAAAGTCCTGGAAAATATGAAAGCACTAATATTCACGGACAACTCTACACTCTGAAAGCTACTCCAAATGTTGTTGATCTCTCTTTTGTCTAGGCGTTTTTCAAATTTTTACCATGATCATTTGTTAGTTTTATAATTACATAATAAAGGCATTACATCATACAATCTTTTGTTATCCACTGCAGTTTTAAAACTATTCCTTTCCTTGTCCTCAGCAGATATGTCATAGATTATTAGTACACAAGCAAAGACTTTCAACGTAACAGTACTTCATAGTGAGAAGAACTATACTGAGCTATCTCTATCCTAAGACAATGCACTAGGAAAGCACTAGGAATTCTTAAGCACTAGGAATACAGAGACGATCAAGGGGCAAGTTCCTTGCCTTCGAGTATACGTGATCATTATAGCAAATGCTTAAACAGCACTTAGTATGTAACTCACCACAGCAGTCTTATTATCCTCCTTTTTAATAGGTGAGCAGAGGAAGCCACAGGGAAGTCATAGGGTAAAGCCAGAATTTGAACCTAGGTAGACTAGTACACTCTCCACGGCTTTAACTACTACGTTAAAATACATACATATATATATATATGTAAAACTCCAAGTATTCCAAAGTTACAAAACACTTATCTACCAAAACTCAAAAAGGAGCACACAAACTTGCATAGAAAATAAACATGTGGGCTTCCCTTGTGGCGCAGTGGTTGAGAGTCTGCCTGCCGATGCAGGGGACACGGGTTCGTGCCCCAGTCCGGGAAGATCCCACATGCCGCGGAGTGGCTAGGCCCGTGAGCCATGGCCGCTGAGCCTGCACGTCCAGAGCCTGTGCTCCTCAACGGGAGAGGCCGCAACAGTGAGAGGCCCGCATACCGCAAAGAAGAAAATAAACATGTAAAAGTTCATAAATAAACCACAATATAACCTGCTCCACATAATATACTGACTGCAGTGTCCTGGGCCTCTCCCATCCTTAGGTAGCTGGAAATTACAACAAAATAATACTTTTCACCTTTGGAAGCCACACCATCTCTCATACCAACCAACCAATTACTTCCTTAGAGAGAATAGGAAATTAACCTGAATATCATAAAAAATATATATATAGCATTAGTGATGTAGAATCTTTGTTTAAAGACAATAACTTCAATAGCAGAGGGAACTTTACCATTGCAGGCTTCCGATAACCTCTATATTTCTCAGATTTCATGCTAAATCATAAAATGCCATATTGTGTCTGAAGCTATTTTTTCAATAGTCCATTTTCTTAAATGGACTAGCAAAGCCGTAAATACTGAGGAACATTTTGGCTCCCAAATCCTAAAGCCATTCTGATTATGCCTGGGTGATCATGGGGAGGTCATCGGAACTACCAGAGGACTGGCTGAAATACCAGTGTTCTGGCCAGCTTACAAATTAGAAATTATACAGAATCCAATTTTATTTTTTTGTTAAGTAATTCCTATGAGGCTTTTAGGATGTCAGTGTAAAGTCCTTTCATGTGTAATCTTTATCCATTAGATAGGGAACAATGCCAATCCCCGTCATAAATACTTTCACAACCTGACACTGAAAATCCATTGTAGGGCATAGGACCCGCAAATAGGATGTGAATCACACACATCCACTCATTCAGACAATCCACAAATATTCATTTTTAAGTCTACTATATGCCAATAATGTACCGGCCTCTCAGATGCTAAACCATGCTAAATGCTGAAACAGACATACTCAGTTCGGGCCCTCCTGGAACTTATTACCTACAGAAGTGCCTTCGTTGTAAATGGTCAGGTCTCAGCCAATGCTATTATCATCAGCAGGTGACCAAAGGATAGAGCTTGCTTCCCTTCAGAGGCACAAAACAGTTCTTACACCTGAATGGGATGCAAAGAATAATCTGACTTCTGTTCACCAGGGGATGAACTGAACTGTCCTTGCAGAAGAGATAACAGATGGTGTGAACCCCAGATCCTAGAAACGGGCCAGGCACACGATAAGTGTTCTGCTTTTCAAAAACAAATGAACAATCACTTCCTCTCCTAGATCTTTACACCCTTCCTCTGTTGGCTACTTTCTCGCAGCTTATAAACATCCTCAAATATACCCACTTAAAAAAACTCTCAGACCTATGATTCTTCGGATATTCTTTTGGATAACCTAAGTCTCTACCATGCCTTCAAACACCTGTCCTCCCAAAAGCCCACATCTGTACCTTGGGCCCAGACCTGTCTACCAGGCCCCTCTAAAGCACTGAAGATGAAGTAAGATCCTCTCGCCACCCCCAATCCCTTTCTACTGTGCTCTGTGTCTCTCAAAAAGATGCAGCTGTAAACTGTCACCCACGCTTGCTGCCCTCCCTTTTCTAACTGGTCACCAGGCCTCACCCATTCTCTCTCAGATCTGCAAAACCCGGTCCCACCTTTTATAACCTAAGTGGGACCCTTAGATTACAATTCACCCTGCACCCAATCAACTGCCTTCCACATGGAGGTCCAAGTGAGCCTCTAAACCAGAATTCCATTTCACTGTTCTTTGGTGTTTCCCGCAGCCTTCAGGATAAACATCCAAACTTCTGACAGGACAAACAAGGCGCCTTTCTGTTGGGCCCCACTAAGTTTTCAGTATCAACTCTCATTTCTTTCCCAAACCCTGAGTGCCAGTCCTGTACATTAGTTTTGCCATATTTTCTTACATTTCTCAAACTTCAACACACACTGCTTTCTCCTGCCACCCCAGGAGCTTCTACATATCCTTAGAAAGGATGGCACTTCCTCCAAGAATCCTACCCTGAACTTTCCCTTCCAAGTTTCTGTGCTCTGCAAAGGGGAAAGATGGCGGGGAGGGATACATTAGGAGTTTGGCATTAACATATACACATGACTATATATAAAATAATCAACAAGGACCTACTGCATAGCACAGGGACCTCTACTCCATATCCTGTAACAAACTGTACGGGAAAAGAATCTGAAAAGGAATGGATATATGTATAACTGAATCACGTTACTGTACACCTGAAACTAACACAATATTGTAAATCAACTATCCTCCAATATAGAATAAAAATTAAATTAAAGAAAAAAGAGATTCTGTGCTCTGTAGCAGCAGAACTCACTTCTTCCAGAGCACTGACTCCTGTGCTTGTGTTTACTTGCTGCCCAGTAGAAGGGAAGATTACCTACGGCAGAAGCATCGTCTCCAGCAGCCCTTGGTTCTGACAACTCATTCAAGTGCCAGGATACTTTACACACATAGCCTGCTTAATTAATTCTAAGAACCCACAGAAAGCGTGGTCTTTAATGTCATTTTACAAGTGTGGGGATTGTAGTGCAAAAGAAACCTGTCCAGGCCACAGAGAGCATAAGCCCTGGAATTCAAACCCTAAGCTGCCTTGACACCGGTGCTCTTTCCACTATATATGATACACCTATAGAAAAAAATTTTTTTTTCCTGAGCCCTGTTTGAATGGAAAGGAAATGAAGCTGGGATATATCCATTTCCTAATCGCTTTGGTGTGTACCAGGCAAAGTCATTCAACAGACCAGGTAACATCTGTGCAACAATTAACGATGCTCCAAACTGTGCTAAGTGTTCTACTTTGTAGAGTCTAGAAGCATTAACACAGTGCATCCTTGTAACCGCCACGCAGGCTGGGTCCTGTTAAGCCCATGCTACAGATGAGAACACTGAGACCTGGAAGCCTTAAGGCACTCGGCCGGGGTCACCGAGCTGGCAGGAGTCCTAGGCCGCACGCCCCGTCTAGTGCACGCACACCCGGGCACTGGGCACCGGTTCTAGTGCCCACCCTCCACCTTTAACCATTTAAAACCCCGCTTCTCAGCGCCCACACGAGGGCCCCTGGGAGCGGGAAGTACAAACCTGTCTCGACAAGCCGTGGCTGGAAGAAGCCCTGGATACAGATCAGGGGCAGAGGGTGCTCAACAGCGGCGCCCAGTCTACCCCGCGCAGGCGGTCGGCGTTAAGTCCAGCTGGCCCTCCCTCAGGGAAGCCCGCACGGAGGGCAGAGGCACCGAGTCCTGCAGCACGCACAGGTCCTCAGAGCGCGAGAAGGAGTCGGCCGCGCTGTCCGGGCGCAGCTTCACCGAGTGTTCATGGCCTGAGCGCGGCCTCGGGGACGCTGGCTGCAGACAGGATGCCCACACCCGCCTGTGGGTCCCGGCTCGCCTCCCGGCCCCTCGGGCGCCCACCAACCGGCGGCTGCGGCCCGGCGGCTGCGGCCCCGCATCGTGCGCAGGACCGGCGTCGCAGCCAGAAGACATAGGGCCACGGGCCCCAGCTAGGCCGGGCCCTCCATGCCGCGCTCCGGAGCCCACGCGCGGCCTGCTGTTGGCGCGGGCGTCAACGCCCTCCCGAGCCAAGGGGTTGCGGTTTAAGCCTCCGGGCGGGCCCGTGGGGGCGGGGCTCGAGGACTTCTGCGCGCTCGCCGTGCGTCCGCACGCAGACCCGCCTCCCATGACGACGCGGCTTGAGGAGCAGCACGCAGACCCGCCTCCCATGACGACGCGGCCTGAGTAGCGGTGTCGGCAGCTTCGAGGCTACGGCAGCGCGAAAGGTAGGAGGTGTGGAGAATTTGGGGTTTCCAAAAAGTGTTTGCTGACTGATCCAAGCAAAAGTGAGACATGGTTGTATCAGTGCATTTTAAAAGTAGTTAAACTCCCGCAAAGTGTCTGTGCTCGCCCCGCCCAGGAGAGAGTGTGAATTCCGTGAGGGACGCAGGAAAGGCTGAGTGAACGTCTGCCTGTGGTCCCTTACCTGGTGCACGGGTGTGTGAATTTCTGCGGAGAGCTCTTAATTTCTGTCGTTTCTGCTGACTTGACACGGTGGTTGGCAAACGGTGACGTGTTCCGTGCATTCAGGACATGATCGTGGTTACTAATAATCACTTTGTTTTGTCCTGACACCTCCACAGAGAATTTACTACTGAACATCCACTTTACAGAAGAGAAACTGAGGCGTAGGAAGTGAAGTGACTGAGTAAGAGGAAGGACTCAGACAATTGGTGTTAGTAAATTAAGCCTGCAAGGAGGCCGTTAGCCTGCGGTGGCTCTAGCGATGCGGCCGCCTAGTTAAACCAACCAAAATCTAAGCCTGTCGACGCCTCAGGGTGACGAACAGCGCTGAGGACACCCAGTCACAAACCACCAACTAGGCGTTAAAGCCATAGCAAATCACTCGTTTCCTTGCTTTGCTTCTGCCCTTTTAAAATAAACATCTCTGCAGCTCCTGTGGCTGGAGTGCTCCTCACCTCTTCCGCTTTGTGGTGCGTGAATTGAATCTATTTTTGCGCACATAAAGTGTTAAAATTTTAAATATGCCTCAGTTTGTCTTCTAAGATTGGCCGTAGAGGTTGGATTTGTGTCCAGTTTCTAGAGCAGTGGTCGTCCTCTGGTCAGGCCTTAGGCGTTACGTGTACAACGTTCCTCTTCTACCACCACCTTCTGGATGCCTCCACCCACTACCAGCTCCCACACATCAGTTCCCCTAGATGTGGTCAGCAATGGCTTTTACATGCAGCGTGCTCACATTATAACATCGCAGACACTCCTCCATCCTCCAGGCAGCGTGTGAAGTGAAACATTACCATTCCTGTTGAAGAGTCTCTGGTGTGACCACTTTCCCAAACACAGCCACTCCCCAGCTGACCCTGGGTAACCACTCCTCTGAACTTGGTCTCCATCACTGGCATGGATGTCTTTCTATGTAGGCTACATGTTTAAGTATTCTTAAACTGCATATCGTATTCTATTTTGTTTTCTCTTGTTACTTGCTTTATTTAGTGTTATCTTTGCTAGGTTCATCCATGCTGACATGTAAAGATCTGTCTAGTTCATGTACTTTCCTCGCTACGTAGGATTCCCATGTAGGGAAATACAATAATTTATATGTGCATTTTCCTGTTGATGGACATTTAAATTGTTTCGAATTTTAAGTATGATTTCTTTTTTAAAAAATTTTATATACTTTTTAAAGGTTACTTTACAGTTATTACAAAATATTGGCTATATTCCCTCTGTTGTACAATACATCCTTGAGCCTGTCGTACACCCAGTAGTTTACATCTCTCACTTCCCCACCCCTGTATTGCCCCCTCCTCCCCCTCCGCACTGGCAACCATTAGTTTGTTCTCTCTATCGGTGACTCTCCTTCTTTTTTGTTATATTCATTCAATTGTTGTATGTTTTAGATTCCATATATAGGTGATATCCTACAGTGTTTCAGAGTTCAAAAGACTCTCACGACAGAAGCCAAAAGGTAAGAGCCATTTTACATTGATAAAAAGCATTTTCACTATGTAGAAGCAGGAAATGAAAAGAAAGAACTTTGCATTACATTTAATAAAAGCTTAGGGAGATCTTTGTGGTATATTAGTGAACTTATTTGTGGAAATTTAGCCATGTACATTGTGTTGGAGAGGCACCAAGAGTTCAAGAACTCTCACAATTTGAGTACACAATTGCCTTACTTGTAGGCATGGTGGCAGCCATTTACATAACAATGATTTGGAGGATGTTGTGTTAGTCAGCTCTTGCTGTGATAATGCTTTGGAACAAATCGACCCAAAACTCAGTTCCATAAACAAGAATTTATTTTTCTTGGACCTATTGGCTAGCTGCAGTGGCTCTCTTTTAGACCTCTAGATGGCTGGTTTTGCTCCGTGTTTTGGGTCAGTTTGAGGTCTGTAACACACATCTTCCTCTGGAGCCCAACTGTGAGGCCGCAGCTCCCAGGCCCTGTCTTCTCACAAAGTTCACAGAAACATAAGAGGTGAGCCCAACTGCACAAGCCCATTTAAGGCCTCTGCTGCTCATTGAAGGCCATCATGTCTGCTCACACTTCATTGGCCAAAACATGTCACAGATCTAAGCTGTATTTAGAATATGTGTATTTGTTTAAAGTTGGGTGCCCTCACAGAAGAATATTGCATTTTGGACAGTGTTACCTTAGCATTTTCATTGGCATTTGCAAACGTGATAAACGCCGTGTGCACTTTTCCACCTTTGAGAACTTTCTGAAATTGTGGGACCATTTCTATTGGAAAAGAGGAAGGTACACTTTAGAACTCAACTCTAGTTATGGCATTGTTGGGAGAAGAATTAATGAGATAAGGTCAATACAAGTGAAAGATTTGGGATCACATATTCATCATTAACATTAGCATTCTACAGAACATTCCTGGAGAATTGTGATGCTTGCTTTATGTGATTTCTATCATAAATCATTAGAATTTGACCAAGACACTTCAGTGAAACATACATCATACAGCACATCGCATTTTAGTTTTTCCTACCACTCCACAACTTATCATCAATACTTCACCATAACTCAGAAACAGAAAAAGAAACTGAGTGAGTTCATTGTTAGCAGACGGGCTTCACAAGCAATACTAGTGGAAGTTCTTCAGATGATAGCAGACAGTAACTCAAGCCATAAAAACAAAACAAAGAATGCTGACTAGAGCAGTTGTGTAGGGAATTATAAAAGATACTGTAATTTCAAATTTCTTCTCTTAACTAATTTAAAAAGTAAGTGCCTAAACAATATGACTATATTTGGATTGTTCTCTATATAACATAAAAAAATATCATATATTTGATGATATGGCACAACGAAGGCAGTGAGAACAAAGCTGTGTTAGAATAAAAATGACAGTAGATCATAAGCTGAATCCGCAGGAAGAAAGGAAGAGAACCAGAAATGGTCAATAGATTAACCCGACAAACTCAAAAATATTTATTTGCTCAACTTCCTTCTCTAAGCTCTTTGAAAAAATAAGCTTGTGAGAAGTAATTATTATAATATGTTAAGTATGTAACATATATAAATGTAATAAAAACAAAAAAGAGGGGAAGGCATACAGCTCTATAAAAGTACAGTTTCTGTTTCTATCTGGAATGAACCTAGTAAAAATCTGAAGAGATTCTGAGATGTATTACATAAGCCCTAGTGCAGCCATTACTCAAACAATGTGGTTAAAAATCATTAAAGGAATTACATGTTACAGTAGAAAATATCTACTTACTATAAAAGGAAAATGGAGGAACAAGAACAATAACAAAAAAACAAAAGCATGAGACATGTAGAAAACCAAAGGTAAAATGATAGACATAAATAAATCCTACCATATCCATAATAAAAACTAAATGTAAATGAATTAAACAATACAAGCAAAAGGCAGATATTGTCGAACTGGGTATTAAAAAATGTTTTCTATAGCAGGCACTGCTTGGATTCAAAAGTCTAATGTGCACAAAGTAAAAGGATGAAAAAATATACATCATGCAAATAGCAACCGTAAGCATTGCTGAAGTGGCTATACTAATACCAGACAAAATAGACTTTAAAACAAACAAAAAAGTTACTAGCTATGAAAAGGGACCTTTTATGATAAAGAAAGGGAAGATACAAAAATCTTTAACATATTTGCCCTGAATAAGGTAAAACCAAAGTACATGAAGAAGAAAATACCAAAATCCATGAAGAATTGAAGGAAGAAATAGATAATTGCACAACATTAGGTAGAGGCTTCAGTACTCCACAGTCAATAATGGATAGAACAGTTAGGCAGAAGGTCAACAACGATATAGAAGACTTGGACGAGACTATGAATTAACAAGACCTAATAAATGTTTACAGAACACTCAACCAAACAGTAAAATACTCATCCTGCTCAACTACATGTGAAACGTTTTCCAGCATAGATGACATGCTAGGCTGTAAGAGAAGAGATTGAAACCCACATACATTGCTGGTGGGAATGTAAAATGGTGCGGCCATTTTACAAAACAGCTTGCGAGTTCCTGCAAGTGTTAAACATAGAGTTACCCTAGGACCCAGCAGTTCCACTACTAAATATATACCTAAGAGAAATAAAAACTTATGTCTGCACAAAAGCTTCTACGTGAATGTTCATAGAAGCATATTTCTAAAAACAAAAGGTGGAAATAATTCGAATGACAACCGGAGAAATGAATAAACAAAATGTGGAATATCCATACAATAGAATAGCTTTCAGCTATAGAAAGGAATGATCTATTGATCCATGTTACAACATGGATGAACCATGGAAGCATTATGTAAAGTAAAAGCAGCCACTCACAAAAGATCACATATTGTACGGTCCCATTTATATGAAATGCCCAGAATAGCAAATCTGTAGAGACAGGAAGTAGATGAGTGGTTGCCTAGGGCTGAGAGGGTTGAGGAGATTGAAGAAAGCTTGTTAATGTGTAATGGGTTTTTTGTGGGGGGACAGAAATCTAAAATTGGATTCTGGTGATGCTTACACAAGTCTTTTAGTGGTTACACTGAGAACCACTGAATTGTATACATTAATGTGTTGAAATTATGGTATGTAAATTACATCCCAATAAAGCTGTTAAAATTATGATAATTTTATATTTATAAATTTGAAAATTCATCGAAAATGACAAATTCATTAAAAATGCAAGCTAACAAGACTAACCCAAGAAAGAAAAAATATCTAAAAACCCCATATCTACTGCAAAAGTTGTTTGTATAATTAAGTACCTTTACAGAAAATGATTTCCAGGGATAAATGGCTTTCCAAGTAAATTCTTCCAAATATTTAGGGAAGAAATATTGGTAATCTTACATAAAAATCTTCCAGGAAACAGAAAAGTATATATTGCTCAAAATATTTATAAGGCCAACATAAGCTTCAGATCAAAACTAAAAGGAATATTACAAGAATAGAATCACAGGCCAATTTCTCTTTTGAACATGCATGCAAAATGTGTAAACATAAGCACAAACTGTATCCATGGTATGTAAAACAATCATATATCACAATCAAAGTAGCTTTATTCTAGTAATGCAAGGTTGGTTTAATGTTCAAACATGAAACTGATCCCAGGAATGAATTAGAGTGGGGAAAAAAGTCATTTAAAACAGAAGTCTTGGGACTTCCCTGGTGGTCCAGTGGTTAGAACTTGGCGTTTTCACTGCTGGGGCCCTGGGGTCCAATTCCCGGTCAGGGAACTAAGATCCTGCAAGCCATGAGGCAGGGCCCCCACCCCCAAAAAAAAAAGGAAAAAAAGAAGACTTAACCAGGAGAAGCACAAGATCGAATAAACATAACAGATAACACCTTATGAAAAGTAGGTGAAGATTATGGAATATTCTAAAATTTTAAAACAAAAAGAAACATTTAAAGATTCAAGAGGCTGTGACAAATATTGTACATAGGCAAAAAATTAAATAAAATAAAATATACGGATGATGGGAGCCCAAAAATCCAGATGCCCATGTCCTGTCTCTGTAGATTCTCATTCAATGGGTTATGGATTTCCACTATGTTTAAAAACCTACAGGTGTTATAAAGCAGAAACTAACACACCATTGTAAAGCAATTATACTCCAATAAATATGTTAAAACACAACAAAACAAACCTACAGGTGATTCTGATATGATTCACGGACAATGTAAAGCTTCTGCTTTACAGGAAATAATACCAGATTATTTTGTTATTTTATAGTTATTGTAACAGGTTGTACTATTGACTGGTAAGTCTGATGTCAAAATGCACTCCCCACTAGGGATATAAAAGGAACTAATAGTCTGTACGGCTACTTGGTGGCAGCATGCATGTATTGCAAGGGCAATTATTGTAGGAATCCAAATGAGTGGAACATTTTAGAATTGGAAGACTACATACAGATCATCTAGTCAAGCTTCCAACTATTATAGTTGTGAAAACTAAGGCCCATATAAAAGAAATGATTTCTCTCCAAAGAGCGTTAGTGAAAGAGTATGAAATTAAAAATATCTCTGAACTTTTAATTTAGTGCTGTTTTTATTAATCTCATGTATTAGCTTAAACTTCAGTGTGACAGATTTGGGATTGAATTCTTGCTCAAATTTACTGATTGCGTGCCTTTTAGTAAGTTACTAAAACACTTTTTTTTTTTGAAATAGATTTATTTTTGGCTGCGTTGGCTCTTCCTTGCTATGCGCGGGCTTTCTCTAGTTGCGGTGAGCGGGGGCTACTCTTTGTTACGGTGTGCGGGCTTCTCATTGTGGTGGCTTCTCTTTGTTGCTGAGCGCGGGGTCTAGGTGTGTGGGCTTCAGTAGTTGTGGTTCACGGGCTCTAGAGTGCAGGCTCAGTAGTTGTGGCACATGCTCTTAGTTGCTCCGTGGCATGTGGGAGCTTCCCGGACCAGGGCTCAAACCCGCGTCCCCTGCACTGGCAGGCAGATTCTTAACCACTGCGCCACCGGGGAAGCCCTACTAAAACACTTTTAACTTCGCTTTTCACATATGTAAAATGGTGAGCCTTGGCTGATCTAGAATATGAGATAACCTAGCACTGTTCTTAACACATACACATAGTTAACATTTTTTGGCTCTCATCCCTCTTAAACAGCCTCTATCCTCTTAACAATGAAAGTGTGTTTCAGCTAGCAAAGCACCCCAGAGCTGACCACATTCTGGCAAGAGATATAGGATTCTTTTTCTTGCTGGTGGTTCTTTATACCTGATATTTGAACTGCACTGAAACATGAACTTCTCTTGTTTATACTGTATTAATGGATTGATGAATTTGATAATTTGATAGATGAATTTTAAAAAGTAATATGCAGAAAAAAAAAGTAATATGCAGGAATTGAGCTGCCTTACTCTCAAGAAATATAATTCGATAGTGGTGGCTAAAACGATAAACAGTGTTTGGACAGGGAGTCCATATTGGATGTGAACTACCTGTACTCCCATTCGTCTATTAAGAATAAATAGAATCCTTTCAAAATCTGTTTTAAAGGGCAGTTATTTCCTTCTGACTCATTTAAGTTACCTGCAAGAAAAAGACAATCTCCTGAATCCTTGCTTAAAAGGCTTTTAATATAAAGCAGATAATTTTTTGCAACATTTCCCAAACTTTTCATTATCAAATTGGCTGAGGCTTCTCAACGATTATCATTTCACAACAATATCTCCATTTTCACCTTTTTAAAAAGAATTGGCCTCGTAGATGTGCCCTTAAAACAGAGCTTCACTCTCAACTTATTTTAAGTTTTGTATTCAAACAGTATGAGGAAAACAGGATCAGGGAATTCAGCCATAAAAGTGAATGGATTACTGATACATGCTACATCGTGGATGCAACTAAGTGAAAGAAGTCAGGCACGAAAGGCTCTATATTGTATGGGTCCATATTTATGAAATGTCCAGCAGTGGCAAATCCATACCCACGGAAAATATTATACATTAGTGGTTTCCAGGGGTTTGGAAGAGAGGGAAATAGGGAATGACTCCTCAAAATGGGTGTATGTTTCCTCTTGGGGTGATGAAAATGTTTTGTAGTTGGACAGTGGTGATAGTTGCACAACATTGTGACAGTAGTAAATTCCACGGAATGGTACAGTGGATTTTGTGTTATGTTCATTTTACTACAATAAAAAGGAGAAGGAATTAGGGAAAGACTTAGAGTTTGGGAAACTAAGGTGAACTGGTCAAGAAAAAGACAGCTCTACTGTTCAGTGTTCTCTCAGCTCTCCCAGTGCATTAATCCTCAGCAAAAAGTAGCCTGAACTTGTCGATGACAGTCATTCAACACAGTCCAGGGAAAAGTAAATAAAATAAAACCCAACTCTTCTTCTTCAGCACATCTGTGAAAGGTTAACTTGCTGCTCAGCCACGTGGACATTCATGAAGACGTTTCACTTTAGGTGTCCTCTACTTCAGTACTTTACTCACAACTCATTCACACATGTAGGCAACAGCATTCCTTAATTGGATGGAATCTGCAGTGCTGGTTGCGATCGGTCTCATGAAAAGAAAAGGGAAGGAGGAAAAAGCCTCCACATTGACTTGGTGGTCTTGACGAAATGGATGCAGAAGACAGCTTGAGTGTCAAACTGGAAACTGTTCTTTTCCTTTTCCTTTTCTTTTTATCTTTCCTATCAGGTCTTCTGCCCACTTCCCACCCCCTTCTTTCAAACAGGAAAGACACTAATTAGCTGCTTTTTTGTGTTTTTGGTAAAACACCTATTGTTTTGCGTTTCTTGTTGTTCGGTGAACATTATTGTTTTTACTGCCAAATGAGCTTCAGTGGTTGATGTAGGGGGTCTCTTGGGAACTTAACTTCTTCCAGTTTAAGTGGAAAAGCTTTTTTGTTTGAATTGGCTTTTACTGGGTGCTTCAAGGTTTGCTCTTGGCTCTTTGAAGGGGGACTGAATAGCACTGTGTTTCCTTTGAGGTTCCAATGAATAAAGGATTCTATGTCCTGGGCACTTTTTGTTGATTTTGCTGTGTGTCCTCTCTAGTAGCCAGATGCAGATTCCAGGAAAATGACATATAAATGAATATAAGTAATCTAATATTTTTACAATTTGCTTTGGCCGTACTCCTGGTCTTATTCTACTTGTAGCAGATGGCTTTAAAGAGCATTAGCTCTGTATATATTAAAAATAATATAAATATACCAATATTAAATATTATATTGATGTATAAATGTGATATACTAATATTTATATTAGTGTATAACAATTATGTATTATATTAATATATATTTTTGCCTAGCATATATTATATACAAAATATATGAGTAATGAAATGTATTTCTATGGTTAATATGTTCATAATATTAATATGATATATCCTGTAATATTGATTATAAAACAATTATATCATAATATATAAATATATATTATTATCTGATATAATACACTATAGTTAATATATTCTATATAACACAATATATAATGTATTAGTATAATTGTATTATATAATATAAATATAATACATATATAAAACTATATATCTTTTAGTTATACATTACACATACGAGTATGTATAGCTATTTATAATTTTATTTACATAGGAATCTGGTCATCATAACAATTGATGTAAAAATATGCAATATTTTCAATCAAATGGGCCTTAACCTCACTACCTACACATAACTACTTTTAAAATCTTGAACCCTGTCTAACTCATGCTTCCATATCTCTCAACCGGCTTTTCTACACATGCACGTAGACACACATTTATACACGATATACATGTATACTACCAGTTTTCAGTTCAATGTATATAAATATATAATATATAATTATATTCCTGTGTATGTATACAAATATAAATCAAAGGTATGTGTATAGGTATGTATTTCATATGTTTATATAACTATATCATACAAATAATGTATGTGTATATCAATACATGACTGTATACATACATACACAGAAATATACTTATTTAAACAAAAGGGACCTAAATAAACATAGTTCTCTAAGAATAAAAAGTTATGTCTCACTGTTTCAATAACAGTTTATAGTTTTCTACTGTATGTGCTTCTATAATTGTTATGAACATTTCCCATTTTTGTTGAATGTTAAGTTGTTTTAATTTTTTGCCTTTTTTTGTTTTTTGTTTGTTTTTTGTTTTTGGTACGTAGGCCTCTCACTGTTGCGGCCTCTCCCGTTGCGGAGCACAGGCTCCGGACGCACAGGCTCAGCGGCCATGGCTCACGGGCCCAGCCGCTCCGCGGCATGTGGGATCTTCCCGGACCGGGGCACGAACCCGTGTCCCCTGCATCGGCAGGCGGACTCTCAACCACTGCGCCACCAGGTAAGCCCAGTTTTTTGCCATTATTAATGAAGCTCTGAAGAATACGGTGGGCAAGATTACTTGAAAAACTCTCCTAAAAGAAATGGGTTAGGTATGCTAGGTTAAATGTACACAACTTATTTTTAAGTGCGTGGTTGATTTTGGAAGTGTGCAGTCGAAATTTCCAGGACCCATGAAGGAAGGGTGGTACATGTGTAAGAGTTATAGCTCTATTAAGAGTGGATTGAAGATCTTGATAGCTTAGAACAGAAGCTGGAAATCCTGTTTTTATGGAGCCAAATGGGAAATATTTTAGGCTTTGTAGACCAAAGAGGCAAAATTGAGGATATTATTTAGGTACTTAGGTAACCATTTAAAATGTTACCAGTTAAAACGTGAAAATTATTCCTAGCTCATAGGCCATAAAAAATAGGCAGCTGTCTGGATTTGGAATACAGGCCGTAGTTGAATGACACACCTGGTATAGAGACTTGTTTTTAAATGGCCATGACCACATGGGAGGCAGGAGGTAAGACTCCATCCCTACTAGATGGGAAGTTAGAATTAAACCTATCTATCCCTAGCTTCACCTTTAATGAAAGGGTGTGCCAGGAGAAAAAAATATCTGCTGGCAAAGGGAGACTAAGACCAAATTCTCTTGGCCTCTGCTCTGGGTAGGAAACAGGTAGGAAATCTTGAGAATTCTGAACCGCCGATCTGTGTTCACAGTGTTTGGGTTGCAAATTTATTTGCGGTCTTGCAAACAGAAGCCAAGAAATTAACTTAAAATGCTCCCAAATCGGTGGTATTCCAAACACAAAACTAAACCCTTTCTGGAGAGGTAGACCCTCAACACAGGCCTATAGCGTTCCCACAGATAAAGTTTAGCTAAACGTGAGCTCATGATCTAAATTTACACAATAATGAAGAAATCAGCTACAAGTGGAGAGAATCGGCAAAAACAATCAATCCCAGAATGAAATTCCCAAGGCCATCCATCAGATGTTGAAATAATCAGGTGCCAGGCAGAAAGTATACATAAAACTAGAACTGAAACAAGGAGCAAGGATGTTTTAAAAGACTGGGTAGGATCTTTCAAACATTTTTAAAGTACATGTCATTGATAAAGCTAAAAACTCGAAGGTCGTGTAATACAGCAGATTAATCGTGGAGAAGAGTGAAATTATGCTGTTTTCAAAAATATGGCAGATCAGATTTCCTGCCTAATTATATAAGTTGATTTATCTTAAAAAATACACAGTATTTTAAAGACTTATTGGCTGTAAAATAAGTTGAGGGTATTTCAAAGGGCTTCTCTGCAAAGAAAAGTGAGAAGTAGCGCAAAGAAAAGTGAGAAGTAGCAAAACACAGAAAGTCGAGGGGAAAAAATGTCAATATATACATTGCTATAGGGTGAACTAAGCCTTAGGCCAGCAACTATGAGGAGGAGCTGACCCTTAGATACGTACAACTAAGCTGGAACCTTCAAAAAGTTCAACTATTTATAAGTAAAAAGATTTATTAAAATGAATAACCAAGTGTTTTAATTGACATCAGAAGAGTAAAACAATAAACCCTGAGAACATAGAAAAATAGACAATAAAGATATGAGCAGAACTTAATAAAACAGAAAAAAGTATAAAATTGAGGTGATTTAGTAAGTCAAAAGAATATTCTTTGAAAAGATTTAAAAAAACAAACTTTGATTAAGCAAAACAAAAACGTAAGTAAACAATATACAGAAAGAATCAGTACAATGTTACAGCAGAGAGTAGAAATAGAGAATATATGAAATGCCAGTAAATTTGAACATTTCTGTAAAGTGGACAATTTCCTAGCTCCTAAAGTTTACCAAAACTGACACAAGAGGCAATTTGTAGCTGGAGTTCTTGCACCAGTAAAGGAATTAAGTCAATAGTTTACAATCTTTCACCAAGAAAATATCAGACCCGGCCAGATCATTTGGGAGGTGAATTCTATCAAACTTCTGTTAAACAGGTAACATCAGTATTAACAAAGAAAAACTTCTAGAGAGTAGCAAAGGAAGAATGCTCCTTTATTCATCTTATGAAGTCTATATAATCCTAATACTGAAAACAGATTAGGACTGTAAGGAAAAAGAAATTTACAGGTCAAATTTACTTGTAACTATAAAAGGAAAAATTTTAAACTATGATTATTAGCTACCCAAGTTCACTAGAGTAAGAAAAAGCATGAGCAAGTTAGGTCATCCAATGAATGAAAAGGTAGTTTAATGTCAAGAATATATATCAATAGATTGAAATCACCACATTTTATTTCTTTCATCTGTCTCTTTAAAAAATTGGTAAGTACTTATATTGATCTCTCTTGTAGTAGGCACTGTGCCAAGTCACTTACATATTTACTCCTTTAAACCTTCTATCATCCCTGGGGGAAAGTTCTATTTTGCTTCCATTTCTTAGCTAAGACTCTAACCCCCAGGAAAGTAGAGCAACATTTGTAAGTTTTTGTGGATGGTCAGTGACGGGACCAGTACAGGAACATCCAAAGTCTGTGCTTGGAAACAGTGCCCCATGTTGACACTCACATTACAGATGAAAGGAAAGGAACCATGCACTTACCATATAGATTAAATCTCACATTACAGGTTAAAGGAAAGGAACCATGCACTTACATTATAGATTAATACCCACATAACAGGTTAAAGGAAAAAGAAACATGTGCTTCTCTCAAAAGTTGTAAAGAAGGCATATCCATTTCTAAATATATTTCCCAATTTCTTTGGCTTGTTTTCTGACCTTTGTAGTGCATTTTGCCATGAGGAAAATTTTAATTCTTACATAATTAAATGTATCCTTTTTTCTTTGTATCTTAGAAAGGTATTCCTCATGAATAATTTATTTCAAGTCTCCCAGGTTTCTGACACTTTTACACTTTCATTATTTGTTAACTTTTAACTCGTTGCTGTATCTAGAATTTACTAATTCTATGATAGCTATATTTTCCCACTTTTGTTGAATAATTTTTGCTGATCCAAAACGTGAATTTTATTTTAATCTCAATTCCCTTATGCTCTTGCATCTAATTTTAAGATGCTTCCTCTTCCACTGGTTGTTTTGTCTATCTAAAACAAAATGCTACCTTAAAAATAATGTAATTATAATATAATAAATGTCATTAGTAAACAGAATACAATATATAATAAATAACATAATATACAATAACAAAATATAATTTACCATATAACAAGGTCAAAGGAGAGCAAAACTATACAGTCACTTGAAATATCCCCCAATAGATATTTTATAAAATTCAATATTCATTTGTAATTTAAAAGAAAGAGTAAAATAGGGATTGATGAATGCTTCCAAAATAAGAAGAAATTATATGTCTAAAAGAGAAAGAGGTAAGTGGTAGACTTTAGTAACACTGGCAATAAATGCAGGACAAGATGAGGATGCCTGATATAATGTTAAAGAAAAAGTATTATGTAACATTGTTTTTGCAGCACTGATGAGTTCAGTGAAAAGAGAATCTCATAGAAAAGAGTATCTCGTTCTTCTTAATGTATGTACACTTGTCCATTGCATGAGCATAACAGCTTATTTAACCAATATGTTACTGATCTGCATCTGGAGTTCTAGGTTTTCATGGAATTTTATTATGCACAGTTGTTTCAAACACTAGGACTTCCTCTTATGTTTATATCTTTTGAAAGAAACAATATCTCCACAGATGATTTATCTGTGCTGGCTGCTAGCTGACTTTGGGTACTTCTCAGTTCTTCCCTTTACCTTCCTAGTCAATATGAAAAGGGAAGGCAAGAAGGTCTCCTGTTTAGAGACTGTAAAGATAGGTCTTGGTGATAAAGTCTTGGTGGTAAAGGCTAAAAGTATTAACCCAGAACAAATGTTTTTCCAGCTGTAACTGTGTGTGATTCCCTTGGCTTGATTCCGTAGAGGATGTAAGACAAGACTGTAGAATCTGCCCTCAAAGTGCTTCCAGTGGGATGAGCTAAGTCAAGTATGGTGGCATATCTAATTCAAGACAAAATATCACGTCTCCTTTTCTCTCCTGGCAAAACTTGGTGGAGTGAATGTAGAAGTCACTGTATGCTTTAAATTAAAGCAACACAATAAATCTTGTATTGGAAGGTGCTTATTCTGGTCTCCTTGTGGAGACGAATTGGAAATTGTCTAGAAGAAGGAAAATTAGGTTAACCAAAGTTAAACTCATAAATAATTGAGCATTAATTAAATATCTGTGGTCTGTGTTTCTCTTTGATCATAATTTCTCCCAATTTATAGACCTCTTTGATACCTGATTAATCCTTTCAAAGATGCAGTTAACAATGCTTATTACTGTGTATTAGGTTTTGCCTGGGCCCTGAAGAAACTATCCTAAATCACCAGCTATGATTGTCACTTGATTTCCTCACAGAGAACAATCAGAACTCCTTGTCTTAAGTGGCTTGGGATGAGAAACTAGTTAGTCTCTTAGATACTGTTAGAGGACCCTACAGAGCCCATTGGTGAAAGTTTGGAAAACACTGGGCTTCTTAAAATTGATTCTTGTAGTGCTTCAGGAAAGATCACTGAACCAAAAGGATAACGGTGTTTCTGGTTCTGTTGTTAGTGCTCTCCATGGAAACATTGCTGAAGCTTCTGGACTCAATTTCCTTCCCCATGTGTGAATGTCACTGAAAATATCCAACTCCATTCTATCCCCATATAACTTCAGAAACTAAGCAAAATGAAGACTCAAAATTCATTTCAAATAATGAAATGAATATATAATGTAGAATGGAACTGGGAAAATACCTGGTTTAAATTCTGGAAAGTACCAACTCTACAATTCTGGATAAGTTGCTTAATCTTGCTTAGTCTAATTTAATGCCCATCTCACAGGATGTTATGATGATTAATTTAATATCTTTGTATAACATACAGTGTTATATAATTTCTTCTTGTCTTTCTTGAGTAAATTCATATCCTTAAGCAACTCACTGTAAACAACAGTTACGTGCTTAAATTACTCTTATCTTCTATTATCAGCTGAGTTGTGTCCTGCTTAAGTTAATATGTGGAAGTCTTAACCCCCAATACCTCGTAATATGACTGTATTTGGAGATAAGGCCCTTACATAGGTAACTGAGGTCAAATGAGGTCAAATGGGTGGGCTCTAATCCAATATGACTGGTGTCCTTATAAAAAGAAAGTATTAGGACACAGACATGCACAGAGAGAAGACCATGTGAAGACAAAAGGAAAACATGGCATCTACAAACCAAGAAGAGATACTTGAGAAGAAATCAATCCTGCTGACACCTTATCTCAGATTTCTAGCCTCTAGACCTGTGAGTGAGTAAATTTCTGTTGTTTAACCTCCTCAGTCCCTGGTACTCTGTCATGGCAGCTCTAGGAAACTAATACAACTTTTTATGGCCTCCTTGTCTCAAGTTGAAAGTTCAATATTTGGCATCATAGCTAGGAAACAAAAATATCATCTACATTCCTTGTTGTAGTCTTTCTTCCCCATTCTCATTGCTAGTAATTTCCATATTTGGGTCTGTTTTCTGTGCCTTGTAAACAGAGCGTTACGCTCATTTCTGGTCTTACTGCTAATATACAGTAAATGTGCAGATACTGAATAGGTTTTGGAGAAGTGCAACATATAGTTGGCACATGTGTGTATGTGTGTGTATTCATATAATTTATACTTTTTCTCTATTTTTTTCCTTTGGTGTGAGCTAAGATTCTCTGCTTTTGTGACGAGTACTCCTGAATACTAATCCCTGAATTTAATTCACCAAAAATTGCCAAAAATAATAATAATATGGGGAAAGAGAGAGTGATAGAGGGAGAAGAAGAAACAATCAGGCAAGGGCAGTACTGTGAATTGTTAGGGTCTTATTAATAAGATTATGTTAGTCTAGAGGAAATGACCGTAAATATCATCAGTGAGCCCAGTTGGTCTTTACTGACTGCTAGACACATCCCTGAGTTCTGTTCTTAGTCTCCAACTGTATGATTACTACTGTCTGGAAGTATTATTTGAACAACTAAAGTCACTTAATGGAAAAGGAATATGTCTTTAGAGAATCAACAGTAATTTTTCTATCTGATTGAAAAGGACTGTTGACTGTCTGGAAACCTCAGTCATATTTGTAAGCAGGAAAGCATTGGCTATTAAAAGTGGATGATGTAAAGGGATGAGCAGAAACTTTGGCGATAGGTATACCTGGATTTAATTCTCACTTCTACCACTTGGCAGCTGGATAGCCTTAGGCAAGTTTCATACCTCCCTGAAATTCACTTAATTCAGTCTGTAAAATGGCATAATAACTTATTATAGCATCCTTTTAGGAATTTTAAATCAGTTCTT
>NW_021700730.1:0-3001 GCF_005190385.1 Monodon monoceros
CAGCAGTTAGGGCCTGACGCCAGAGGGCCCTCATCACCGAGGTGAGGCTACCACCACGCTCCAACTGCCACCAGAGGGCCGACGTCACCAAGGCGGGGTGTGCCAGCCTGGCAGGAGTGACCTCAGTGCAGAGGGCCCACCTCACGGAAGTGTGAGGAACCAACCAGGATCAGATTCTCACCAGAGGGCCCACATCACCAAGGGGATGGGAACCAGGCCAGAGTGCCCTCACACCAGTGGGGCCACATCAGCGAAAGTTCAGGAACCCAGCACATGTGGCCTCAAAAAGGGGAAACACATCACGAAGGGGATGGGAGTGAGGCATGCAGGAGGAGACTCAAAACAGAAGGCCCATAGAATAAAAAATGTGAGGAATCCAGCAGTTGGAACCTCCAAGCAGGCGGCCCAGAGCATCGACGCTATGGGATACAGGCTGGAGCGAACTTACAGCAGAGGGCCCACATCATGAAACTGTGAGCAACCCAGCCGTTGGGACCTCAAAACAGAAGGCCCACATGCCCATGGGGATGGGAACCTGGCAGGAGTGTCCTCGCACCACTGGGCGCACATCAGAAAATTTTTGGAACCCAGGAGTTAGGGCCTGAGGCCCGAGTGCCCTCATTACCAAGGGGAGTAGACCCCCAGCACGCACCAACTCCCAAATGAGGGCCCACGTCGCCAAGGTGACGTGTGCCAGACAGGCAAGATGTACCTCACAGCAGAGGGCCCACCTCACAGAAGGTTGAGGGACGCAGCCCGGATCAGACTCTCTCCAGAGGGCCCACATCCCCAAGAGGATGGGAATTTGGGAGGAGTGTCCTCGCACATCTTAGCACGTATCAGAAAATGTGGTTACCCAGCAGTTAGGGCCTGACGCCAGAGGGCCTTCATCACCGAGGGGAGGAGACTCCAAGCAGGCACCAACTCACAACTGAGGGCACGCGTCGCCAAGGTAACCTTTGCCAGGCAGGCAGGAGTGACCTCAGAGCAGAGGGCCTACGTAAAAGAGGGGTGAGGAACCCAGCCAGGATAAAACTCTCACCAGAGGGCCCACATCACCAAGGGGATCGGAACCAGGCAGGAGTGTCCACACACCAGTGTGGTCACATCATAGAAAGGTGAGGAACCCAGCACATGTGGCCTAAACCAGAGGACCCACATGTCCAAGAGCCTTGGAGTGAGGCAGGCAGGAGTAGCCACACAACACAGGGCCCATAGAATTACAAAGGTGAGGAAACCAGCAGTAGAAACCTGCCAGCAGGCAGCCCAGAGCACCGAGACTATGGGATCCAGGCCACAGTGAACTCACAGCAGAGAGCCACATCATGAAACTGTGAGCAACCCAGACGTTGGGACCTCAGAGCACAAGGCCCACATCCCCGTAGGGATGGGAACCTGGCAGGAGTGTCCTCGCACCACTTAGCATGTATCAGAAAATGTGGGTACCCAGCAGTTAGGGCCTGACGCCAGAGGGCTCTCATCACCATGGGAAGGAGGCTCTCAGCAGGCTCCAACTGCCACAAGAGTGCCAAAGTCGCAAAGGAAGTGTGTGCAAGCCAGGCAGGAGTGACCTCAGAGCAGAGGGCCCACCTCACAGAAGTGTGAGGAACACAATCAGGATCAGACTCTCACCAGAGTGCCCACATCACTAAGGAGATGCGAACCAGGAAGGAGTGTCCTCACACCAGAGGGGCCACATCAGCTAAAGGTGAGGAACCCAGCACATGTGGCCTCAAACAAGGGGACACACATCACGAAGGGGCTGGGAGTGAGGCATGCAGGAGGAGACTCACAACAGAGGGCCCATAGTATAAAAAAGTGAGGAAACCAGAATTGGGAACCTCCAAGTAGGTGGCCGAGAGCACCGACATTATGGGATACAGGCCGGAGTGAGCTCACAGCAGAGGGCCCACATCCTGAAACTATGAGCAACCCAGACGTTTGGACCACAGAGCAGAAGGCCCACATCCCCATGGGGATGGGAACCTGGCAGGAGTCTCATTGCACCAGTGGGCACACATCAGAAAATGTGGGGAGCCCAGCAGTTAGGGCCTGACACAAGAGGGCCCTCATCACCGAGGGGAGTAGGGTCCAGCAGGCTCCAACTGCTACCAGAGGGCCGACGTTGCCAAAGCAGGGTGCGCCAGCAGGCAGGAGTGACCTCAGAGCAGAGGGCCCACCTCACACAAGTATGAGGAACCCAACTAGGGTCAAACTCTCACCAGTGGGCCCACTTCACCAAGTGCATGGGAACCAGGCAGGAGTGTCCTCACACCAGTGGGGCCACATCAGCGAAAGGTGACGAACCCAGCACACGTGGCCTCAAACCAGAGAACACACATCAACGAGGGGCTGGGAGTGAGGCATGCAGGAGGAGCCTCAAAGAACAGGTCCCATGGAATAAAAAAGTTGAGGAATCCGGCAAATGGAACCCCCCCAGCAGGCAGCCAGGAGCAGCGAGGCTATGGGATCCAAGCCTGAGTGAACTCACATCAGAGGGCACACATCCTGACACTGTGAGCAACCCAGACATTGGTACCTCAGAGCAGAAGTTCCACATCCCCATGGGGATGGGAACCTGGCAGGAGTGTCATCACACCAGTGGGCGCACATCAGAAAATGTGGGGAGCCCAGCACTTAGGGTCTGACGTCAGAGGGCCCTCATCACCAAGGGGAGGAGGCACCCAGCACGCTCCTACTGCAACCAGAGGGCACATGTGGTCAAGGCGAAATGTGCCAGCCAGGCAGCAGTGACCTCACAGCAGAGGGACCATCTCCCATAAGTGTGAGTAATCCAGCCAGGATCAGACTCTCACCAGACGGCCCACATCAACAAGGGGATGGGTACCAGGCATGAGTGTCCTCACACCAGTGGGGCCACATCACTAAAAGGTGAGGCAACCGGCACATGTGGCCTCAAACCAGAGGACCTACATCAACAAGGGGCTCGCAGGGAGGCAGGCAGGAGGAGCCTCACAACACAGGGACCGAAGTATAAAAA
>NW_021700731.1:0-32595 GCF_005190385.1 Monodon monoceros
GAGAGGGAGAGGCCTTCCCTACACCCTAAGGAAAATCCCTTCCTGCCATTCCTCTCCTGACAGCCCAGGGTCAGCCTCCGTCTTCCCATGCCGCACTGTGACTCTTCAGAGCATTTGCCACGAATCGATATCAGGCGTTCATGTGCTCACTGTCTCCTAACTTACATTAGACTAAACTCCAGGAGGCTAGCGACTTGTGTTGTTCATTGCTGTATCCTCATCCCCTAGAACAGTACCTGGAACGTGGGAGGAACTCTTTAAATATTTGTTGAATGAAAAGTTACATCTTTGCTCAAAATCCTTCGATGGCCACTAACTGGTCTAAAGTCCACACTCTTCCTCCTGCCATCAAAGGCCCTCTCTGATCACCATTCAAAGTTGTTTTTAGGCTGTCTCCCACTACTTCACCATGTGAGCCTTCCCCTAAGCCTGTTGGAGTACTCTGACTTCAGACACCCCTTAAGCCTTCCTCTGATATTCCCCCATCATCTTCCCTAAAGGTCCTCCAGACCAAATCCCACCTCCTGGCACACCAAGGGCCTCCCTTCTCCTCTGCACCTCTACCACGCTCACTTTCTGGATCACACATTTGGCTATCTCGCCATTCCCGCTGTCATCACCCTCTCTCTCCAGCTCCAGAGGCAAGGAACTGCCACCCCGCCTCGCAGCTGCAGCAGTGCCCAGGACACACCTTGCACAGGGCAGGCACACACTTTCCTTTTCACTACTAGTTGCGTGAACCACAGGGGTGAAGAATGTGGGTTTCTCCAACTGACCTTCCGTGCCCCAGGGGGCGTGGGCTGGAAGATCCGCGCCTGCATATCGGAAGGCAGGTTGGCGTAAATGGGCAGCACCAGGAGCTCCCGGATTTTGGAGCCCAGGCGGCGGCAGCGATCCTGGAGCATCTCACAGGCAGCCTCAATCTCCTCCTGGATTTGGGTGGGGAGAGCTGTGTGGGACCCAGAGTCACGAGAGGCTGACCTGCCAGCCCTGTCTTCCCCTGGGGTTCACACATCACCCCCCCCCCCCACATCACGCACCTGTCCCGTCAGGAACACCAGGATGTCGCCCGGGGGCTGGGTCACGTGAATCTGCAGCACAGACACCACGCAGGCCTCCAGGTAGTCTGCCTCCGGGGCCTGTGGGGGAGGAGGCAGGGCCGCAGGAAGGCCACCTGCTCAGGCAAATCCCTTCCTCTCCTCCCAGCTCGACATACACTTTACCCCAGTTTCCCTTTGGACTCTCCATCCCGTCCTCCCCTCCTTGGGACAATCTCCTTCAAAGGCTCCACTGCCTTCACTCTTAAGCCCAACCTCCCTGAGGGGGCACCTTGGTATAGAAGATGTCAACTGGAAACCTGCGTCCAGGGATCCGGAAGACGGGGGCGTCGTCAAAGAAGGTGGAAAAGCGGGCAGTGTCCAGTGTGGCTGAAGCCACCAGGACCTTGAGCTCAGGTCGGAATCGAGCAACATCCTTGATCAACCCAAAGAGAATGTCTGTGTGCAGGGTCCGTTCGTGGGCCTCATCCACCATCACCACGCTGAGGAAGGAACGGGGTCACCAGTGAGCAAGGGGAGGTGGCTAATGCAGGAGGGGACACTGGGGTCGCCGGATGAGAGGACAGGCCCCCAGCCTGGCTAGGAAGGAACAGACACCTGAAGCACCACGATGTGAACAGCCCCGAAGCCCCCGGGGTCCTCTGGGGCACCTGCCGTGCATCCCTGATTGGCCCTGATGCCTCTTTCTGGAGAGAGGGGCCGGATGAGCCCTCCCACCCCAACCTGAGAGGACTCTGCAGGCTTCTTGGTCTCCTCGTAACTTAGCTATATGTGTGTCACCTTCTTTCTCCCTGCTCTAGTCTTTGGATTTCCTGCCAAGCCCGCAGGAGCTCATCCCCCACTTCAACCCTTTGTGCCTAACTGTGACCATGATGGTGAAGTCCTCAGCCATTTCACAAAGCAGGCTGGCGTGATGGGAAAACCCCACAGCCTGAACACTCTCGCATTAGGTGGCCTCCATGGGTTCTCAGAGGTTTTTCCTCTGAGAAAAGGACCAAATCATATCTGTCCCATTGCTCCAGTGTAACCTTCTAGGACCGGAAATCCAGTCTCCTAAGAGCTGAAAAGGCAAGTACTGCTCAGCTGGCCTGGCTCCACCCTCATCCCATCCATGAATCACTTCTTCCCCACAAGACATGCTCATCCAACCCCTGCTTGGCCAATGCTGGCACTGAGAACTCATTATTCACAGATCAAGCCACTCCAAGATGTGGGCCAGAGGCTTAAGAGTCAGGGCGCAAGCACTCTGACAGCCCCCGCAATCTCTGCCACACTATGGCTTGTCGGTATTGATCTGAAATCCGCCTCCCTGTAACCTCCCCCATGGCTCCTAGCTGTGCTCTCTGGGGTCACATAAAACAAGTCTGGTCCCTTTCTCATGTAATAATAGCCCTTCACATATTTAGAGGGAACCAGGATGTCTGAGTTTTCCCCTCCAAGCTTAACATTCTAAGTTTTTGCAAGTGGTCTTCACGTGGCTTCTCAAGTAGCCACAGCACCATTCTACCATCCTGGTTGTTTTCTGAACTCTGGGAACAATTGGGGAGACACAGAAAGGCTTTCTCTGTAGCCTCTTCTACCCTCCGGGCCCATCTCAGTTATAAGACTGTTCGAACCATAAAGATTCAAAAACTGGTGGACAGGACTTCCCAGGTAGCGCAGTGGTTAAGAATCCGCCTGCCAAGGCAGGGGACACAGGTTCAGACCCTGGTCCAGGGAGATCCCACATGCCGTGGAGCAACTAAGCCCATGCGCCACAACTACTGAGCCTGCGCTCTATAGAGTGCAGGAGCCACAACTACTGAGCCCACGTGCTACAACTACTGAAGCCCATGCACCTAGAGCCCGTGCTCCACAACAAGAGAAGCCACCGCAATGAGAAGCCCGTGCACCGCAACGAAGAGTAGCCCCTGCTCGCCACAGCTAGAGAAAGCCCGTGCGCAGCAACGAAGACCCAACACAGCCAAAAATAGATAAATAAATAATTTAAGAAAAAAGAACTGGTGGATAAATCAGAAGAGAAAACAATGGCCAAAATGGCCAGGTGGGAAAATAGGAGGGAAAAGCCAAAGATTAAAGGAGATAAAGGAGGGTACTGAAGAACAGGAGGGCAGCAGACCGGAGGGAGGTGAAGGCGGGCAGCGCCCCCTCTCGTGGGAGCTGGGGGGCCTGTGCGTACCTGTAACTCGCAAGGTCAGGCTCAGAGAGGAACTCCCGGAGAAGCATCCCATCCGTCATGTAGCGCAGGACAGTTCGCTCTGATGTGCAGTCCTCAAAGCGGATGCTGTAGCCGACCTGTCATGTGGGCCATTAGTGATCGACAGTTGGGCTGTTGCCCCCAGAAGGGAGGGCAAAGGGACAAGGGTGAGCACCTGGACCGGTGGAGGTTGAGGGGACCTGCAGGCAGCGGGGGCTGAGTCCCAGACCCTAGGGGCTCCCCTCGTCCCTCAGTCCCCACAGATCTCACCTCATTCCCAAGCTTCACACCCATCTCCCGGGCCACTCGGGCAGCCACACTCATGGCTGCCACTCTCCGGGGCTGGGTGCAGGCAATCTTCACACCTTTCTTTGTGTAACCCTGCATGACAAGAAGAAAGAGGCGGCTTTCCTTTTGACAAATATGCAGCTGGGGCCCAGCAATTCAGAGAAGTTGGAAATGCAGGGCAGGGGGAACAGAGAAACAGACAGAGCAGAAAACCAGACAAGAAGGGCAAACAGATAGGATGGCAGACCCAGGGCCCACAAAGGGTCCTCACCCAGCCCTAGGCAGTGCCAGCCCTTTGGGTCATCAAGTTCGGGGCTATGCGAGATTCAAGCTGGAAAAGGACTGACCGGCTGGGCAGACCCAAAAGCAAGGGGATCAAGGGAAGGTAAAAAAGCAGGAAAAGTCTTTTCACTCCTCATTCCTTGGCCCTGAGGAGGAGCAGAGGCCGGGCTGGTGGAGCGGGGTCCATGTTCACACCCACACGCCACCATCTAACCGTCTATACCTCCTTCCAACACTAACCTACAGAACACCTATCGGGCATGGACACCGTGGCAGGAAGTGTGAACAGAAGCATGAAAAGGGTGTGGTCCTTATTCTCGAGAACCTCACCACTTAGCAGAAAAGACTAAAGGACTGAAATACAGAAGGAAAGTGACTACTCAAAATCCCACGTAAAGATGCTGACAGGACTGTGCCGGTCAGTGCCAGCGGAGGCTGAGGCTGCCATACCTCCTCAAAGAGGTACTGTGGGATTTGGGTGGTCTTGCCCGAGCCTGTCTCGCCTTCGATGATGAGGACCTGATGGCTAGCAATGGCGGCCAGCAGCTCCTCGCGGAACGGGAACACCGGGAGGCTGCGGCGGACCACCTGGATGGACTCCTTCTGCTGGGCCTGGGTTGGAACGGGTGGGGCTGACGGCTCCTGAGAAGGAGGAGAAGGGCTGTGAGTTTCAGGGCCGGCTCCCACACTCCTCGGGACATCCCAGCGCCCACCCCCTCACCTCATCACCCTGGAGCTGAGTGGCCCGGACGAACTCAATGGTCTCCTCTTCCTCCAGCACCAGCTGATACTTGGGCTCCTGGGAGGCAGCATCTCGGGCCCCAAACTTCAGGGACGCTGCCCCAAGCCGGGCCTCCTCCCAGCGCCGCTGCTCCTCCCCAGGGGCACCGGACTCCTCCTCCACTAGATCCACCGCTCGTGCTGGCTAAAGAGAGAGGGGCACGTGGAGACAGAGCTGCCCTCTCTGCCCAGCACCCCCTCCCCAGCCGCTACCCCCGCCCCCAGAGAAAGGCAAGGCAAGGAAGGGGCCAGCCAAGCCACCGCCCAAGCCCCGGAAGCCTTCCCTCCCATCTGCTCGGGGACCGGGGCTGAAGCGGTAACCCCCTCGCCTCACCTGTCCTCGCGTCTCCTCGGGCATGTGGTAACGATTGGTGGCCTCCAGCTTCTCCTGCTCCCCAGCCGCCCGGTACTCCCGGGCCAGATCCCGCACTCGCCGCTTGTATCTGAGCTCACGCCGCTCATGTTGGCTCAGCTCCACATCCCCAAAGAGGAACTCCTCGTCCACCAGCTCGGCCTCCAGGTCCTCAAGCTTCTCGCGCTCCCGCTTGGCCAGGTATTCTCGGCGGGATTTCTTCCGCAGCTCAGGGACCTGGGTCAGCCCAGGGCAGTCAGAGCCTCTTCTCGCTGGAAGAGTGACCCTTTTCCTCACATACCCCTAAGAGTGACAACCTCCGACAGGCCGGCAAGAGAACCTAAAGATGTGTCCTCTACCTTCCTTCCCTCTGCACTGGACAACGTGACTGACGACATGCCCAACGCTGGGCCCACACGCTGCTGTCCAGCAGGAGGACCCAGCTGGACGTCCTTCCAGGCAGCCTGACCATCTTTACCAATATAAATTCACTAGAGCTAAGGTGATTATGTGCATATTTTATATTGTACTCTTGCTGTTTTATTCGACTTAGTGGAAAGGGGAAAAACATAATAGCTGATACCAGCATTTGGAAGCACAGGTCTCAAACTGAAAACAACTGAGACAGTTGGAAACCCTGGGTGAGCCAAAAATAGGTATTCTTCCTCCCCAGTGATATGCTCCCCGGTCTTGAACCAAATGACTGCAGTTTGAGGAAAAGGGAAAAATAAATCACACACAAAAAGGTTGGAAGCATCAGAGAGTGGTTCTGTGAGGCAAAATGTAATGAGGGATGTTTAGCTCGGGGACTAACTTCTCCCCCTCAGACAATGGGTCATTTGGCTTCTACGTGTTTCCTTTCAATACAGGTTTTTCAGGACACACTGTGGATGACAGAAGACTGGCCACATGCTGAAGGCCTTTCTGGACCCTAACCCTAAGCCCTCCCACTGTGGCAACACAATCTTCCCTGTGTTCACAACAAGCTCCTCTACTGCAGCAACAAAACCCCACTGCTGCCCTCCCCTTGGGGGCCCTGATTTAATTGCTTGGTTTTTCTTGTTTGTTCTATCACGTCTTAAAATGGAGTTTATGCTCATGACCTGATCTGAGTACCACAATCAAATACTCCTTCGGCCTGATGGGTGAGGCAGATGGATGTCTTTTTAAAATATGGGCAAGAAATCAGGACAATTTGAGCATCAAAAAGAATAATGATATGCAATTATAAAATACTGAGAAGTAAAAATTCATGAGTCCAACATGACATGCGTACAAACAACAGGAAAAAAACTTCTGTCACCGGTGAGGTGAATATTACAGCAGACTCTTTACTCTGAAAATTAGTAATTAAAAGGAAACAATTAAGCATTTGCCCTCACTTTGAGGAAGGCACTGTAGCCCATTCCTTGTTGTTGAGGAAAAGTTCTTCTTTATATAAAAAGGCTAACTGATAAATGTAGAAGGAATGTCAGGATCCAAAAATCACTACTTTGCAATCCCCCATGACATAAGTGATTCAGGAAAGGATTAGCAGTGGTTGCTAAACCATTAGCTGAGAGGCTGTTGGCAGGAAGGATACCAGCACTAACGCGCACACAGCTGGACAGTGTGTCCCCCTGATATGACGTGCACATCACCACCCAAGAGGTGTTGCTGCCACAGCTGTTTAATCTGAGTCTAAGCAAGCTGTGGACCCAATTTCCACTTTAAAGAAAGCACTGGGACAGAACTTAATACCACAAGATAAGGATCAGATAAATCCAGAATGTAGGACACGGTACAAGATGAGACAGAAAGAAAGAGAGAGAAGGCGGAAGTGAAACAAACTGAAGAAACCTAACAACCAAATGCAATGCGTGAACCCTGACTGGATTCCAGTTTGCAAAAAGCAGTTATTAAAGACATTTTGGGGTAACTGGAGAAATCTTACTGTAGGCAGGTTCTTAGTTGATATATGAGAAACATCTGCCTGGGTGTGACAAAGGCACTGTGGTTTTAGAGAAATATCTTACCAGGTACATGCTGATGGGACAAAATGCCATGATGTCTAAAACTTTTAAATGGTTCAAAAAGAGAGGAAAAGAAAAAAGCCGCCATTTACATAGGCATTGCAGGGACTTCTCTGGTGGCGCAAGGGTAAGAATCCGCCTGCCAATGCAGGGAACACAGGTTCGAGCCCTGGTCTGGGAAGATCCCACATGCCACGGAGCAACTAAGCCCGTGCGCCACAACTACTGAGCCTGCGCTCTAGAGCCCACACGCCACAACTACTGAAGCCTGTATGCCTACAGCCCGTGATCCACAACAAGAGAAGCCACCGCAGTGAGAAGGCCGCGCACCATAATGAAGAATAGGCCCCCATCGCTGCAACTAGAGAAAGCCCACGCGCAGCAACAAAGACCCAACTCAGCCAAAATATAAATAAATAAATAAATAAAATTTTTTAAAAATTGCCTTATACTATTCTTTCAACTTTCCTATTTGTTTGAAAATTTTCATAATTGAAAAAGAAAAGAAAAATTCAGGAAAGTAAAAACACTACACCAGCAACGAGAGATGTCTCAGAAGTCTGGCCACAGTCACTTTGTGGGGTGTGAGCTGAGATGGATATGTCAGGAGAGAGCTGATGGCCACTAGGCCATTTTCAGGACACCAAGAGCCTCAAAATTCTTTGGGGAAATCTAAGTGTGACTTAATGGGAAGACCAGGCCTTTGGAAAACTGCAACCCTACCTAGGCTAACCCCATAACAAGTCCAGTTTATGAATTACAAGGGCTCTGTCCCCGTGCAGTGAGAAGACCAAATCAGGAAACCAGTGGGAGATCACAAGGCCCCGTGGGGCACGGAGGGATCAGGTGGTAAGAAGGTATGTGGAGATGCTGTACCCAAGCTCAGGGGTCAGCATGCCCGTGGGCAGCAGGACTCTGCTCTGCCCCTGTCCTGCAGCCGCCCCTTGAACACCCAGCTGCCTTTGGAGTACATCTCTTTAAGTCTCAGGAACAGGGAAAGCTCACACTCCCCTCACTAACACACAGTGTGATCTGATCCTAGGAGTCAAAGAGGGTTTCTGGGCCGTTTTCTTCCCTCTACAACTTAATCCACCCTCAGCAGGCTCCTGTCAACCAAGCCCCCTCCTCCAGAGACCCAACACCCCACCAGCAGCCCCACTGCACTTCCTGTGCACACTTTCTCCCTATCCTTAACCACACTCCTTCAGTAAGTCTTTCCTTTTGTCTTCCTGGGCACTGGGACTCACCATGGCTTTCCGGTCTTCCTCAGCCATCTTGAGGCGCTTCTGAGCCTCTTCATAAGCCTAGGAGAAGAAGGCAAGAGTGGCCAAAAGTCCCCACACCCACAGCCACTGCCCTTCTAGAATCACAGGTATCATCCTGATGTTCCCTAGCAAAAAAAATGTTCCCCGGCACAAAGAAATGTTCCCCCTTCACTGAGGAATCTCTGGGGCTGCAGGTTCAGCAGAGAGCCACCTTAGCCCAAAGACCCAAGGACATGACCAGATCACTGGAGGCAGCCCCTTGTCTTCCCAGAGATCACTATCTGCCATCACACCCAACCTCACACTGGACCCAGGGATCTTCTGGGCACTGACGGGACGTGCTGCTCCTACACACCTTCTTGTCTGACCGCTCCAGGACGTTGCGAGTCCGGTCCTTGTCCCGCTGCCGAACCCGCTCGGCGAACGCATCGCGCTCCTCCAGGTCCTGAAGGCGCTCTCGCTCTGTCCGCTCCCACTCATCCTCTGACTCTGGCTTCTCCGTCTGCTGTTTACTCCCCCTGCAGCCCAGCCCGGAGCATTAACTAAGGGCATCCAGAGGCTTACTGTCCCATCATCCACCTGCCCCATCCTCTCTCACCCTACTTCTGACTTACTGTGTCTTCCTCTTTCCTTTCTCAGAAAACTCTTCCTCCTCTTCTTCTTCCTCTTCCTCCTGACGTTTCTTCCTGAGGTGTTTCCGTTTTTTCAGCTTCTTCCGGAGACTGCTCCCGGCCCTGCCTACAGTCTCCTCGCTGCTCTCCTCACTGTCCTCCAGCAACCTGTAGGATTGGTTCTTTTCCAGCAGGGCTCTGGCCTCTCGCTCTGCTGCCCGAGCTGGCTTTTCCACCACAGCCTTCCTTGGGACCTGTCAGAAGAGGAGAGGATAAGGGGGTGTGACCAACTCCTGATCCCTGCCCACCTACTCTGCCCTGTTCCTAATTTAAGGAGTAACTTGACCTTAAACCAGCCTTCATCCTCTCTCTTCCCCAAGGCTTCACACCATGTCCATCAGCCTGAATAGGGCCTCTCAGCTTCCAAACTTCTTTTCAGTCGTTCATTTAACAAACATTTATCGAAGCCTGTCCCGTGCACCCACTGCTAGGTACTAGGGATACAGGGATAAATAAAGAGACAAAAACTCCTGCCCTCACAGAGTTTACATTCTCATATCCAATTCTCAACTGCTCAGCCTCTGTTCTTCCCAATGACTAAGTCATTCCTACCCAAGGACTGGCCAGGATTGTTGTGCAGAGGCCTGGCACTGTACCAGACTCCAGGGATACACTGGTAAACAGATTAACATAAAGTTCCTACCCTCCCATCCCTTACATTCTAACCTCACTTCTCACCAAGCACCTTATGGGATATCCACACCAGGTTATCCACCATTCTCTGAACAAGCTCAACACTTTTAGTATTACTGGATACTTTCTAAGCTCTAATTCTGCAAGGTGCAGGTAGGTGGTAGGAATACAAAGACAAGAAATACAGTCTTGTCGGGCTTCCCTGGTGGCGCAGTGGTTAAGAATCCGCCTGCCAATGTAGGGGACATGGGTTTGAGCCCTGGTCTGGGAAGATCCCACATGCCGCGGAGCAACTAAGCCCCTGCACCAAAACTACTGAGCGGACGCTCTAGAGCCCACAAGCCACAACTACTGAGCCCACGTGCCACAACTATTGAAGCCTGCGAGCCTAGAGCTCATGCTCTGTAACGAGAAGCCACTGCAATGAGAATCCCACACACCGCAACGCAGAGTAGCCCCTGCTTTCCGCAACTAGAGAAGGCCCACGTGCAGCAACGAAGACCCAACGCAGCCAAAAATAAAATAAATAAATTTATTTTAAAAATATTTCATTAAAAAAAGAAATACAGTCTTGTCTTCCAGGAGCTAACCTTTACACCTGTACTCTTCTCCCCTCTCTACCTGACAAATTCCAGGGAATCTTTGGGTCTGCTTTTCCCGATCCCAACTCCCACCCCTTCTGCCCTCCCACAGCACGGGCCTACACATCTATTCTATAGCCTCGCTATTCAAAGGATGGTCTATGGACCACCAGCCATCACCTGTAAACTTGTTAGATTTGTTAGAAATGAAGAAACGAAGAATCCATCCCAAACCTACCGAATCGGAACCCGCATTTTAACAAAAGCCCTGGATGAATCCTGTACCTGTTAAAGTTTGAGAAACACTGCTCTATAGCGCTTAATCCAACACACTTAAACCATCCTCAATCTTCTCCACGGAAGTAGACGTCCAGCCCGTAGGCGATAACGGACAAAGAAGAAATGCTGGTGAACTGAGCTTACTTAATTCTCGGTTGGACAGTTAGCCCGACCTCACCAGGACAAATAACCTGGGGGCGCCGCCCCCGCTCCACCCCCTCTCCTGCCGCTCCCATGCCCGCCCCCCCACCCCCACCCCCACCCCGCACCTTGGTCCAGAGTCTCAAGGCGAAGTCCCGGGCCGGCCCACTGACGTCCAGGGTATCGGTGTCTCGCAAGCGCTGCACGAACTCCTCTGCCGAGGCGCAGCGCTGCGCGGTACCGATGAGGAACTGGGCCACATGCCGCTCGCTCAGTCCCAGCACCGAGTGCAGCTCGTCTTGCACCCAGCGCTCCAGCCCCGCCGGCGTCGCCATGGCGACTCACGCTCCCTATTCCCGGCCCTGAAAGTGTCTCGAGCAGCCTCGCTGGCGGCCGGGTGGGTCACCCGGAGGCCTTAAGCCCCGGGCCGTAGCCTCTGTTCCACAAAGAAGCTGCCTTAGGATCTGGGGGTTCGGTTTACAACAGCCCAAAGCAATCTTCCCGGACCTCGGAAGCCGGAAGTAGCTGTACTTTTTCCGGCCTAAGCACTACGGTGGCCGAGCGAAGTCAAATCTTGCGGAAATGTACTCGAAGCTTGGGATAAAACATTTTCATTTCCTCCCCCACTGAATCTCTCTTTCGCCCTCTGTTGGTCACTCCTGGGTGTTACACTCACTCATTTCATTCCACAAACGCTGAGAGCCTAATGTGTGCTAGGCAGTTTTAGTTCCGGGGATATACCAAAGAACAATCAGAAACAAATCCCTCACAGAATTTACAGTGGCTTGAGGGGGGCGGAGACAAGATACATAAAAAATAGAACATGTGGGCTTCCCTGGTGGCGCAGTGGTTGAGAGTCCGCCTGCCGATGCAGGAGACACGGGTTCGTGCCCCGGTCCGGGAAGATCCCACATGCCGCGGAGCGGCTGGGCCCGTGAGCCTTGGCCGCTGAGCCTGCGCGTCCGGAGCCTGTGCTCCGCAACGGGAGAGGCCACAACAGTGAGAGGGCTGAGTACCGCAAAAATAAATAAATAAATAGACATGCAAGTTCCATGGAGCCAAAAATAATGCAAAGTGTATGTGTGTGTGTGCGCACGCGCGCGCGGCTGGTTGGGCAGTCTTTCAAATTAGAGGATCAGGTCCATGCTTATTACAGATTAGGCCGTGCTGATTAGAAGTGATCTTTGCTAGGACTGGTACTTTCCGCAGAAGTGAATACAGGTTAGGCTTAAAAGAGGACTCCAGGCAGGAGAAGACTTGGGATGTGGAGAAAAAATAAAGGTGCCCTCTTTTCTTAGCGCTGTCTCTGGAAGTTATTTTAAAAGATCTGCAAACTAAGGAATGTGCAAACTGTATTCAGCATTTTTTTTTTTTTTTTTTTTTGGCTAACTGCTTGAGAAACTCACTGGTGACTGCTTAATTTTAAATAAGCAGAGTTTGCTGCTTGACTCTGCCGTCCTCTGTTTGATCCTGCTTCATACTTTTACAATTAATTGTATTTATCGACACTACGCTGGGAAAAGAAACATTTGTTATTCCAATTAACAGCCACAGGTAGCTCCACATCATTGGCTTCTTTCTTTCTTTTTTAAAAATTTATTTGTTTATTTTTACTTTTGGCTGCGTTGGGTCTTCGTTGCTGCACGCAGGCTTACTGTGGTTGCGGCGAGCGGCGGCGCCGGCTTGTCATTGCAGTGGCTTCTCTTATTGCGGAGCACCGGCTCTAGGCGCACGGGCTCAGTAGTTGTGGCACATGGGCTCTAGACTGCAGGCTCAGTAGTGTGGTGCATGCCCTTAGTCGTTCGACAGCATGTGGGATCTTCCTGGGCCAGGCCTCGAACCCGTGTCCCGTGCATTGGCAGGTGAATTCTTAACCACTGCACCACCAGGGAAGCCTCCATTAACTTACTGAATGCACTGCTTTCTATTTCTGAAATGGACTGTGGACACCCCTGGCACCTCAGAGCCTCTTGCTTCTGCTTTCCTGGGCCACAACTGATTAGGATCTTTACCTAATTAGCTACTAATGTAAGTATCCTGTTTCCCTCCTACCCCCATCCTCTCTGAAGTGACTCATTCTTTTGACACCTTGCTTGTTCCCTTGCTGGTAAATTAAAGACCTTTGGCATATGTTTAAGATCAATTTGTCTAATACACTTTGTTTTTAATAAAGAAGGAATCTCCTCTGACTAGTCTGAGAGGAGCATCCTCTAGTGATAGAAGGACTACAACTACTTAACCATGTCTTTATTAGCCTGGAGAACTTAAAAAAAAAAAAAAAAGACTGATAAGTAAAATACAGATATTCTACATTTGTAGAAAATAAAAATTCATTGAAATGGGGAAACCTCCCAGTACCAACTACACTTGGGCCACAAAGCCATGAATTATCCCATTGTCTATCAGAGGAGACCCTTTTGAGGAATCTGCACTTCTGTACATACACTATACTTGCAGCAATTTCAGGAGACTTATTTATGGTCCTGAGTCTTGGAGTAAAATCCTCTGGATTAGCCACTACTAATCACATACTATCTGGCTGCTTGCATTGCACTAGGCTTCTGAATACCAGAATCCTTCAATTCAGAGTGTCCTTTGCTTCCAAGTTTTTGGCTCTTTTCATCTTTTCATTCATTTGCTCAGTCATTCATTTTAAAAATAAATTTTTGTGTCTACGAGGTGCCAGGCATGGGGATGCTGCAGTAAACACAACCAACACAGTTTGTCCTCATGGTGCTTCCAGTCTAGTGGATGCTTCAACTGCCCTTTCTCAAACCAGCCCTAGACTAAAAAAAAAAATTTAATTAAAAAAAAAGAGAATTAAAAAAAAACAGGGAGTTCCTTGGTGGTCTAGGGGTTTGGATTTGGCGATTTCACCACAGAGGCCCAGGTTCAATCCCTGGTCGAGGAACTGAGATGCTGCAAGCCGTGAGGCGCAGCCAAAAACAAACAAACAAACAAAGAAACAACAACAACAAAAATCCAGTCCTTCACCTGCTAGTCCTTTGAGAAACCAGTGCCAGGCTCTCCCAGAGCCCTTTCTACAAGTCATTGCTGAGTTCCTGGTTCACCTTCGTCATTTTCCCCTCCCACAGCCGTGGCTGCTTCCTCTTCACGGCTAAGAAGAAGATGGGAGGGAGAGGCCTGGAATGAGGAGCCCAGAGCCCACCCCACCCCCAACATGCACTTTTTCTAAAGAAGAAGCAGCAGGAGAGTCGGAGAGAGCTCCACTTTATTACGGAAAGTTAAAAAAAGACAAACAAAACCAAAAAAAACAGGCAATTGAGAAGGAAGGGGAATTGGGGGAAGAAAGTTGAGGCGCCTCATTACTCACCCCACACCCTCGCAATTCAGTTCAATTGTGAACCACTAGGAGTAACAGAATTAAATAACTAGAGGGGGATACAGAGTTAAGGTTCCCAGCCTTCCCTCTTGGGGAAAACTGAGACAGTAATACTGAGCAAAGGTGGAGGAAGCCATACCCCCAGGTCACCCCAATGAGGTGACTTCAGGGGACAGGGGAGAGGATTCTATGTGGACACACAAGTAGACGTGGCTTGTAAACCCGGGACTTTGGCAGGTGGGGCTGGGAACTGGGGGATTTTGTAAACCAGGCTGTGGTCAAGAGAGGAGGCAGGCGCTGTAAACAAAGGGGCAGTGACCTAAGGAACAGGAGGGAGAGGTGCCTGTAAATGCAGTGGGGGCCAGGTCTCCCAGGGACATGGGTACTTAAATCCCGAGAGCCTCAGGGGGTGGTGGGGAGTCAAGGAAGGCTGTGGGGAGAGTTACCCTGCCCATGGAGATGGAGAGGGTGCTGCATCCGTACCCCCCCCCCCACTGCACCCCGTGAGTTCTGTGCTCCTCCCCAGGACTTGATGGGGATCTTGGATCACCTAGGATGCACCAGCATGTCTGATGCGGGTGGAAACTGTGCGGTTGCCTCCGCCCCCAGAAACAGGATGAGGAAAGCAAGTTGGAAGATGTTGGTTGCCCTTCCCTGCCAGTCTCATGTTCAAGGTCTGTCTGCTCTGAATCTTCTGGGCTCCAGGATCTTCAGTTCTGGGAAGGAGGGAGGTATATCCCAGTGTTGGAAGAGGGTCACCTCCGGCAAGACTCATCTGTGGGAGAGGAGGCAATAAGGATAGAGAATGAGTGAGGGTCTCTGCTTCCCGCCTTCCCGACCCACTGCCCACACTGAAGGCCAGTTGGCATGTAGGAAATCTTGTAATATCTTCCACATCCTGAGTGCCTGTTACTACTAGTAACAGCCATCACTCATTTAGCCTGGATTCTGTGCCAGCCATTCTCATAACTCGTTTAATCTCACAATAACCCCCAGGAGAGGTTAAGTAATTTGATGTCCAGCCGTAGTTCCTAGGTGTTCTACAAAAATTACTTAACCCTCCCAACAATTCCAAGAGGTAGTTATTATTAACCCCATTTCACAATAATAAACTGAGGCCAGAGGTCAGGTGATTTCCCTGAGGTCACACCACAATTAAGAGACAAGATGGAATTCAAACTCAGGCCTGTCTGATCCAAACGCTGTGTTTTTAACCACACTAGAGCGCTCAGAAAGAGGCCTGGTTTTGAAATATGGAGACCTCACGTGCACTTCGCTTCCCAAGACCTCCGTTTTCCCATCTGTGAAAGGAGCAGTTGGGCTAGAGGCCCTGCCAAGACGCTTCCAAGCGCCAACATTAAATCCTCCCCCTCCCTCCTGGACCGCAGTGCCCACTCCGAACACCAGGGGGCGCCGTCGGGCCGGCGGAGCCCGCGCTCACCCACTATCAGGGCCTTGATGCGCAGCCCACCCTGGAGCTCTGGCTGCAGCAGTAGCAGTTCCTCCTCATCCTCTTCGTCGTCGGGTTGGGCCGCTGGGGGACTGGAGACACTGGGGGCCTCAGGTTCGGGGCCCAGCTCCTCCAGCACCGAACTCTCGGAGGGGTATTGGTACGTGGTCTCCAGGGCTGTCTCGCTGAAGGAGATCTTGAGCTGAGGGTGGGAGAGAAAGGGGGGAGGAGGCGAGGTCAGCAGGGGGAAGCCCGCAGGGTAACAGGTGCAGGATGGAGAGTGGGGACTGGATTTGGGCACTCGCTGACTTTGTCCTCCCCAGCCACTCTGGAAGCCAGTTGTCCTTTCAGTACTCTCTCTCCAGTCCCAGATTTTCCCTCTTCAATCATATTATTTCAGAAACATTGACTTTGACCTGAGCTTTGGCGGGGGCCCAGGTGGCAGAAGTGAGTAACCCAGGACCAAGGTTCTGGTTTTAGAGTGTGGGAGGCAGAAGGGTAAAAACAAATTAAAAACATGGAGATAAGTCCTATGATCAGAACTGAGTCTTTGGGCACCCAGGGAGCAATCAGGACGGCTACCCAGAGGAGATGAGATTTGAAAAGAGCTGGAAAGAGCTGGCTGGGAGGGATCCCCACCAAAAGCAAAGACAGGCACAATGGTTTCCATAGCCTCGGCCCCTTGATGTTGGGGGAAACCCAGGACCCTGGTCACCAGCCCCTTTTACCCTCCTCACTCCCCTCCTCCAGCTGGAGTGGACCCACAGGAAAGGGTCTTGGGTCTGAGAGGGGAGCGGAGACGAACAGAAAAGCCCAGAGGAAAAGAGTCTCTCCCCAAAACACAGGGAGAAGATGAGCCTGAGTGCCTGAAAGGTGCAGCTGGGGGAGGTGACAGGGGCAGAGAGGAAAGTCCGGGCAAACATGGCATGGGGGTGGAGAGTGCACCAGAAGGGACGTGCAGAGACAGAGGCAAATAACCAGAAGGGATCTGGACGGGGCAGAAAATCCTTCCTAAACATACTGTCTCAAGAGCAGGCGAGCCCCAGCTGCTCTCACTACCTTTTTACCCTTCCCCTTTGCCCTCCTAAGAAGCTCAGGGGGAAGGGGCAGGGTGGGATTAACTCTGGGAGCCAAAGCGATTAAGGAGACAAACAGGAGGATTCCATGTGAACTGCTCAGAAAGGTCCAGATGATCTCCCCAGGCCTCCTCTGGCGTCTGAGAAACTCGGGGCTGCAGCCCAGCACCCCTGAGTCTCTGCAGACACTGGGGTATGAGGAGAGAAACCAGGCTGGTGGCTGGACAGGTGGTTGGTAACACCTGGGTCCCTGAGGGAAGCTAGAACTCAGAGACTGTGTGTGTCACTCCCTGGGTCCAAACCTGGCATTGGCCCCTACCTCACTGGGAGCAAAAGCCAGAGACCGGCCAAGGCCTACAGGGGGCTGCCAGTGTGCCTCTCCCCACTCCTCTCCAGCATCCTCCTCCACTCCAGCCACACTGGCTGTGATTTCCTCCAGCCCCACCAGGGGCACTCTTACCTCAGGGCCTTTGCACTGGCTGTTCCCTCCGCCTGGAACACTCTTCCCCCAAATATAGCCATGGCTCCCTCTCTCTGCATCATGCTATTATAAAGCTGTCATATTTGCTCCTCCTACCTCCTGGCCCTCTAGGTTCCACTTGTCCCTGTTCTAATGTTTTCCCATAATCGCTTACCACCTTCTAACCTAACCTACCAGAGAATTTACTTATTTGTTTACTTATTTGTGTCTGCTGTCAACAGAAATGTGGAAGTTGCCACAATGGGTAAGGAAGGCTTCATCCAGACCTCAGATGTGGTCCCAACAGAGGACCAACACTGGGGGAATACTGGGGGCGGGGTCAGTCCAGTCTGTACACAGTCAACCCCCAGTCTGTGTCTGTGGAACAGCTGGCTGGTAGAATCAAGTGACAGGAACCAGACCCCTTATATCCCAGTTTCTCAAAAGGAACTAATTCTATTGCTGACAGATTTACCCAAACTTCTGGGAACCCATTTCGGTTTTCTTTTCATATCACCTTTTGAGATAACAAGCTGCGTAGTTTATTATCTGCTCTGGAAAAGGATCCATTTTATTTGCTCTCCCTCCATGTTTGTCTCTCTCCCCCCACCCTGCTTCCCTCCTCACCACCCGCCCCAGCTTCTGACTGGGCTTCTCAGGAATGCACAGCCTGCATGGGGTGTGTGGGGTGGGGGGTACGGAGGGGGTGACTCACTCCTCTCATCAGCTATATAAGGTCACAAGGGGGCTGGAGAGGGGAGGGGCTGGTCTCCCTGCCAGAGGGGCCTCTGGGGAAGGGCACCAGCCACAGCCCAACCCCTGGGCTCCAGTGGCAGGGCTGGGATTTCTCTCCCAGTGGCAGGGATACATTTGATGGAATTAGCCTGCAAAACAGGAGTTATTTAGGGAAGGGGGGCAGTGTTGGGTGGCAGGGTCCTCATATTCCTGATCTGGCAGCTGGGGACAGGACATGCCTGTCCCTGATGAGCAGGGTGCTGGGCGAGTGGAGAAGGCCTGAGGGAGGGCCGAGGGGAAGGTGTCTGGGCCTAGAGAACTCTATGCTGCTTCTTCCCCAGCCCCACCCCCACCCCCACCCCCACCCCGGGCGGCTGCTTCCTTATTCTCTCACCACATCCTGAGCACAGTTCTGGCAGGCCCGTGGCCCTGCATTTGCCACTCAGCCCCACCAGCCTTCCGGCTGCCCCCCCACCAGGCTTCCTGTTTGGGCGATCTGCTTCCGGCTCCCCTGCTCCCTGACCTAGGTATGGTCACCCTCACAGGTCCTGCCCTGCGCTCAGACAGTCCCTGGGCTTTGGGCCCCCAAATTCACGCCTTCTCCTCTTTGTTCCTCCCCAGAGGCACAAGCCAACCTCTACAGCAGGAAGTGACTTCTCTGAACACCTCGCCCTGGTCGTTCCTCACCTACTTCCTTGCATCTGCCCAGCCTGAAGGGGAAGGGGCTGGTAGCAGTCCGAGAGCTCAGGACAGACTCAGGGACCATAGCTCAGGGATGGGAGCTTAAGCCTCATGTGAAGATGAACTGGGGTCTCAAGTGACCCTGAGCTTTGGTCCCTGTGCTTTCCCACTGATACTGAGGACACAAAAAACAAGTCTGAGAATGTCACACATGAGATGAGAACTGGAGACTAGGAAGGTCTTCCCAGTCTCTGGAGAGATGTTAGATGCAGAGACCTCTCTTTCCTTAGAGTTTTTCAAGCTGGAAACTGGTGTGTGGGGAAGGACGTGGGCCAGGGCCAGGGGGAGAAGTCTGCTTGGCTGACAGCTTGGCTGTTGCCAACTTCCCTGCGCTGCCTTCGTCTGCTGGCCTCGGCCCCCACCCCACCCCCACCCCATCCCGTCCTTAACTCCCATTGTACTCCCTGCTCTCAGCACAGTGCCTCCAAATTCACTTCTCTTTCTTTCTACCCCAAGAGGAGGGAGAGGCCGGGATGGCAGGAAGAGAGGGGAAAACCAACTGCTGAGCCAGTTCTGGAGAGGGAGGGGAAGCCCAGGGAGGAAGGACAGGGAGGGAGTGGCGAGCGGGTATTTTGGAAGAGGAGAAGGCTTTTCTTGTCCCAAGAGAGAAGGGAGTACTGTCTGAAGCAGCGGCCCAGCTGGGGGTGTGCAACCTCGAGGTCACCCACTTCAAATGGCCTCTGTGTGCGTCTCTCCCATGGGGCAGACTCGGGGTTCGAAAGCCTTCTCTGCTCCTTGGCCAGCCCTGTTCCACTCCCCTCCCCCTGCTGTCCTGCGGTGTCCCTCCTCCGCACCCCTCGTCCTCGGGTCTGTGAGACCCTCCTCCGCTCACTTCTCCCTACAAGCCCAAAGCCACCCCTCCACCTCCCCAGGCTTCCCGCCCCGACATCCTCCCCGCTGGAAGGCTGGAAGTGCTTTTGCCCTGCATACCCTGCCCTCACAGGCTCCAGGCTGTGGCCTCAGCTCAGGTCTCCCACCAGACAGCCTGGGTTGGGTCACAGAGTCAGCAATGGAAAGAACTGGGGGGCTGGGGGCTCAGAGCCTGAGGGAACGGAGGGTGAGCAGCCTGGGAACAGCCTGAGAGGGACACACCCAGGACAGCGCTTGCTTGCGGGGCAGCCTCCTTGGGCTGGGAAGTGAATGGAAAAGAAGGGCTACGAGAAGGGTGTGTGCGCAGGGGAGGAAGAGTGGTGGCAGGAATCAACAAGAACGCATAGACCAAGACAAGAATACAGGCGTATGAGACAGAGACAGGAGCCCACAGAGAGCCGACAAGTGGGCTTCTGAGGAGTCTGACTTGGCTGCTCCCTACCTGTTTGTGGTGCCTTTCAGGGGACCCCTTGACAAGGCAGCTGCGGTCGAGGCGGAGGTAGCCCCCCAGAACCAAGATCTCCTCGGCAGTTGGGTACCGCTTCTTCCCAGCCCCAGCGACTGCAGCGTCAGCTGTGGCTGGGCTGGCCGGAGTGGCAGGGGCTGCAGGGGGCACGGACCGCCGGGGGTTGACTGTGAAGGTGTGTCCGCTGCGGCGGGGGGCCCCCACCCCTGGCCCTGCCTTCACCCCATAGAACAGCCGGCTCATGAGGGGATCCCCAGGGGACTGGGGGGCAGGTGGGGCTGGGGGTGGGGGAGACAGAGGGGCTGCTGGTGGGGGCCGGAGTTCCCCTGCTTCCTCTTCCTGCTGTCTAGAGCCTCCAGTCCCAGCGTCCTCTGGTGAGAGGGGGGAGGGCACAGAGCAGCGGTTCTGCAGGGCGCTCAGAGGCCTGCCCTGAGCCCCTGCCTCCTCCTTCTCAGCTTCCCCTTCTCCAGCCTCTGCAGCGAGAGGACTCAGGTGCTTCTCAGCAGACTCTGGAGGGTCTGGTTTCTGAGTTTGAGTCTCTGCGTCCCTGGGTGTCCAGTCTCGAACCTTCCCAGAGTTCAGGGTCCATTTCCACCCTTCTGTCAGCCTCAAGCCCCTCTCGCCATCCTCCGCAGGGGTGGGCCTCTGTTCTGCTGCCTCCACTCCTCCAGAACTGCTGTCTGGAGCCTCCCTTGTCAGGGTCTCTGACGACGCTGTAATCTCTTCTGGGACCATCCTTGGACTTGGCCTCTCTTCTTGTCTCCCACATTCCTCTGAGCAGTCTTTTCTTTCTTCTCCTGAGCTCAGCCTCCACTCTGATGCCTCCGGTTGTACCCAACTCTGTTCCTGAGACTCTCTGGAGTCCGGCGTCCATTTATGGGCCTCTGTCAGGCCCAACTTCTGGTTGTCAGACTCCACCGGGCTCAGTCTATTTTCCACCACCTCTTTTCTCCTGGGGCTTTGTTCTTGAGGCTCTGCCAGTCTCAGACTCCGCTCTGGAGTTTCTCCAGGGCTCAGCCTCCATTTCCTCACCTCTGACAGTCTGGAGCTCCTGTCTCCAGCCTCTCCTGGGCTCTGCCTCCAGTCTCGAGCCTCCACAGGCCTGGGGCTCGACTCTCGAGCCCCCCCTATCCCCAGCCTCCTCTCTCTGGCTTCCCTGGGACTGAGCCGCTCTTCTCTTGACTCTCTTCCCTTGGGGCTCTGATCCCGCATCTCCCCAGGGCTGAGTCTCCGCTCCCAGGCCTCTAAAGACCCAGGCCGTCTCTCTGCAAGTAGCTCTTCACTCCGCTGCTGTTGCTGCTGCTGGCGCTCTTGCCGAATAAATCGGTTCTGGTGCACTGGCCCAATGGCCTCCAGGAGGACAGCAGACTCGTTTGGGTCTGGAGGTCCAGCCTCCGTAGTCCCAGGCGCAGGGCTAGGCTCCCCGGGAGACAGACCAAGCTTGGCCCGGCGGCGCTCCAGAAGCCCCCGCTTCCAGGCTGGCATCTGGGACAGCCGCTCCTGCTCTGCCTTCTCCCGGCCACGAACGGCTGCCTCCTCCTGCCGGCGCCGGGCTAGCAGCTGTAGCTTCCAGTCCGGGATGGTGGCCATGGTCCCCTTGGGGAGGGTGGGGAACGCTGGGGGCAGAGAACAGGAAGGAGAGGCTCCAGAGAGGCCCAGAGGGTGAGAATGGGGGTGGGAGGGGAGGTCGTGGAGCAGAGAGGTGGGACACAGAGGAGGGCAGAGGAGCTGAGGGTGAGGACAGAGGGAAAGAGCGGGGAGCAGAGAAAGGGGAAAAGCTGAGAAAGTGAAGGGGAAACTAAGAGTCAAGTTGATGGCAGTCGGGGGATGGGTTGAGAGGAAGAGTGGAGATTCAGGGCAAAGAGGCAGGAGTCAGATTTGTCAGTACAGGTTATTGGGTATCAGAGACAGTCCCCGGGATGTGAGAAGAGAGAAAAACGAGAGAAGTTGGCGCGCGGGCGAAGAGAGAAAGGAGAGGCTGGACGTGAGGGGGACAGGGTCCAGGCGAGGTTGCCTCAGCGCTACCCCAGGAGCGGTGAGAGTGGGAAGAGAGGTCAGGGAATCCCGCCGGAGAGGGGGCACTGGGACCTGAGGGGGTGTCGGGGAGGTGGGAGGGCGGAGAGTGGAGAGGTCTAAGGGAGAAGGGGAAGTCAGGGGGGCAGAGGGGCGAGGGGGTTCCGCGGCTGCAGCCCGGCGCGTCTCAGCGTGGGCCCAGGAGGTCCGGGCTCCCCTTCCAGCTCTGCTCGGGCCACGCCTCTCCGGCCCCCCAGCCCCCACCCCTCCGCCCCGCACTCCGCCCCGAGGCGGGTCAGGGGAAATACCCTCCCCCGGGGACTTTCGGAACCCGGGTGTCGGACCTGCCAGCACGTTCCCAGAACCCTGGCGTCCACCCCCACCCTAACGCAGTCCCGGCACCACCGCCTGCCTCCCCCACCGGCGGTGCCCCGGGACCCAGGCGTGCGGAGCACCGGCCCCACACCTCTTTTTTCCGGAGCCTGCCAGTCCTGTGCCCGGGTCTTGGCTCTCACGGAACCCCGACATAGCCGGCCATCCCCACCCGGCTCTGACCGCACAGACAGGCAATCTCGGCACAAAGAGGAGACAGCCCAAGGTTCGGGCCGGGGACGGGAGCGGGGACGGGAGAGGAGACACCCCCTCCCCAAGGCTGAAGCCCCTCAGTCAACTCACACGCCGCGGGGCTCCCAGGGGAGGGGGTGCGAAGGAGCCTGACGTCCGGAGAGAGGAGGAGAGAGGAAGAGGAGGAGAGAGGGATCGAGGGAGATCCGGAGACAGGAGGGAGGGGAGGAGGGAGGGAGGGAGAGGAGGACGGAAAGAGGGAGCCAAGGAGGAGGGACGGAGACAGAGACCAGGGGACCGGGCGGGGGGAGACGGCCGCTTTGTCTGAGGACAATGGGGAGAGGGAAGGGGGCGCGGGGCGGAGCCTCGCTCCCTCCGACCCCGCGTGGGACTCGGCTCCGGGTCTCCTCTCTTCCCGCCGCCAGCCCTGGCCCTCCGACGTCTGTCCCCAGGGCTTCTCACCCGGCTCCCGGATAACCCAGGTGTCCAGACCTCCGCCCCCAGCTCGCCAACCCAGGGCGGCGGCCCGTGACTCAGGCCCCTCGAGGGAGTTGGGGAGGAAGCGGCAGCTGCTCCGAGCCGGGCCCGCCCTTCCCATCTCCTGCCGCTCCTCCCCACGCATTTGCCTTCCCGGGCCAGCCTTTGTTACCGTGGGGGCCGGGGCGGCCGCCGGGCTGCGGGGGACCCGTAGGGAGGGGGCGGCAGCAGGAGCGGCGCTCGGAAGCCAACGGTTTTGGAAGCTAGCTCCCTTACCCGAGCCGCTGCCCCACTCTTCCGCTTCAACCTATCTGCCGAGGGTCCCCAGGTCTGCAGCGAGGAAATTGGGGGATTTGGAGGAAGGGAGACCGGGTGCTCCGGGAAGGGGGGTGGGGCGGTACGCGGGGAGTGGCCGCCACCCAGCGGTCATCAGAGGGCGCGGCCGATGCCCAGACTCGAGTCTGGCTCGCCTGTCCTTCCCAGAGGCAGCCCTGCAGCTTGAGAGACACTGACAGACTGCATGCTACACGTAGAAAAACCAGGCTGAATTTTATTTTCCTGTAGCACGAGTTACTTGGGAGAGCAGGGAGCCCTTAGTCACCCGAATTAAGAGCAGGAGAATCTGCTCAACTAGGTTCATGAGTCTGGAGCCCAGGGGCAGGGCCTAGGGAGCTGGAAAGGCCAGTGGGGCTGGGCCGCAGCTGCAAGGTGTGGAGCCTGATGGGGCAGCCACTATCGTCAAACTTGCGGACCTTGGTCCAGCTCCTAGGAGGGGAGCTAGACGTGGAGAAGAGGATCCTTGAGGAGCAGAGGCCAAAAATAGGACCAGGGGAGTGGTCAGGCCAGACCCTTCTCCTTGTGAGGAGGTTGTTAATGGAGGGTCAAGCCGTAAACTCTGAGGAGACAGATAAGTTCCCCACTCCCTCTTTCTGGCTGGTGAGAAGCAGCCCTTGGAGTCCAATGGCTGAAACTCAGAATTTAAGATATGGAGCTGGACCCAAGGAGTGGAGGCTCAAGCAAGGGAAGGGACAGCTCCTTCAGTCCATGGATTTGGGCCTCTGGTCTGAAGCAGCCAAGGCCTGGATGTTAAGGGGATTTGGAATTGGAGGGGAAAAGGAAGTACAGGGCTTGGAACGAGGGTTAGCCCCTCACTCGGCCTCCCCGTCCTGGGGCCGGGAGAGCAGGTGGAGTTTTCTTTGCAGCTGGGCCCGGAGGTAGCGGAGATCTTGCTGGTCAAGTCCGTGAGCCAGGCCCAGGTAGAGGGTAAGGAGGAGAGCAAGGAGGAGGCGGTCAGTGCCCAGGGTGGGCACCACCCATAGCACAGTCAGCAGCTCCACACACACTGGGTGGCGCAGGTGGGAGAAGAGTCTCAGAGCCCGGGGAGACTTCAGGGCCAGAGGCTCACCCAGCCCCAGCACATGGTAGTACACCTAAGAGAGGGAGAATGGCTTAGAAATGGAGTCAAGCCCTTGTCGCAACTTAGCTGCCTCTTTCCTCCCCTTCCAGGCACCCTCCTTCTATAACGCAGGCCCAGGAACCACCCTTCTGAGACTGGGGTCCCTGACCCTCATCTCTGGTCCATGAAACTTCTCCAGGCCCAGGAAGCCCATGGTTTCTGGCCTTTGAGCGAGGGCTAAGGGGAGACTATCTTACAAGAAAGGGAGGTGAGGGAGTCAAAAGCAAGAGGCAGGTGGAAGAGTTGGGGAGGAGAAGGGACATCCTTGGAGGGGAAAGACGTATTCTAGAAAGGATCAGAGGTTTGGGGTAGGGATCCGGGAGCCTCACCTGTTTGAGGCCCATGAGCTCTGCGTAGTCAAAGACGAGAAGGATGCTGAAGATGAGGAGCCAGGAAATGACGTGGAGCACAAAGCAGAGGAGGGGCACCCAAGTGGCCCATGGCTCGGCCCGAGCCTCCCACAACACGGGGCCCCTGGGCACGGGCTCCCAGTACCGCATCACCAGCTGAAGGAGGATGAGGGACTGGGTATCCCAGCAGCCCACCCTTGAAAGACCTAGACCCAGAGGCTGCCCCCATCCCAGGCTGGCCAGCTGCTCTCCCCGCCTCTACCATGAGAATGTTCAACATGTGGAGGGTACTGGGTGGGGTCCCAAGTATGTAAGAATGACTTGTCTCTACCCTGAGGACTTAAAGAATGGATGAGAGTCACCAGATAGGTACACAAAGTAGCCTAGGCCAAGCACCCACTGAGAAACAGATGAGTACTAACTGGGAAGCTTTCTCTTGTGACCTAGGGAAGTGCTTTTGAAGAAAGGATAGGACTGAAGAGCAGTTAACAAGGGAATCTCAAGCAGGACAACGTGAACAAAGTTGCAACGGTGAGAATGCACATATCATGCTCGGGGAATGACAAGCAGTACGCCATTCTTGATAAAAAGTAGGATATGTGCTGTGGAGGAATGGGAGCTGAGATTACAGTCCTGAACACCCTTAGTTCTCCTCCTAAACCCATGTTTTATCAGAAGCCTAAGGTCCTTGCCTCTCCAGTCGACGGAATCCTTCCCACAGATTGTTTCCCTTGAGGACTCAGTTGCCAGGGCTTCATACCTGCAAGGCCAGGGCAGTGCATGCCACGTACAGAGACCTCTGAAGGACCCCAAAGTACCGGAACATCCATGACTTCACTGTCTCAGTTGCCATGAGGCTGTGTTGCCCCACAAATAGTAGCAGGAGCCCCAGATCCCAAGCCAGGGGGACAAGAATGCTTTGGTCCTGCAGGGCAGCCAGCCATCCCTGGCGGGCATCTAGCGGGAGTTGGAGAAAGGGACAAAAGATCAAGAAGACTGTGGGAAAAACTCCCTACTCTTATCTCCTCTTGGGACCCCAGGCCATGTCCCTTAATGCTTTCAAGAGCCTTAATGCTTCCTCTCTAGGCTTTGCCCACCTCACTTTTCTATTCCCTGTTTCTTCCCTCTTCCCCAGGCCTCCTTCAGAGCTGGGGAAGAGGATTCATGCTGGTCAGTCACGAAAGGCATGGCTGGAGTGCCCTTCTTGTTTCGGTTCTCCAAATGCTCCCTCTTTATAACACTCTCCATAGTCCTCTTTACTAAGCCTTTCCTTAGAATACTCTGCTTATCGCCCTCTCTCCCCCTCAGTCCTCACTCTCCCGCCTCTCCAAACCGCTAATCCCTGAGTTGCTAATTTAGCCCTCTGGTGTCCCCTGCAGCGTCTCGGCGGCTTTCACGGTTCTAGTTCCCTCTCCTGGACTTCCCCTGTCATTTGTCTCCAAGCCCCGCCCCCGCTCCCTCTGCTCCGGCTCCACCTTCCTACCCCAGAGCTCATCCTCGGTCCCTCCCGCTCACCAGGACCACCAGACTCCGAGATTCCTCCAAGAAGTGGCCGAAGGGAGGTAAAGCGCACGAACTCCACTCCAGTGCCAAAGGCCAGGATGAAAGAGGCGAGGGCAGCAGGGACAAGGAGCAGTGCAGGGGCCATGGCGAGAAATGGAGGGGTGGGGAAAGGGGCGGGTTTGGGATTCCCGCGGCCGCAGGCTCCGCCCCGACCCCGCCTCCCGCCTGGGACCCTGCCCAGGAGGGCGGGGCTCCCGCGCGCCGACGCCCAGGCTTCCGGCCGGCGCGCGCGGCTCTCTCGCACAGAGCTTCAGGGCTGATCCCTAAGTGCCTTTCCCCGGTCTGCGATCTCCGCGTCACAGAAGGGAATGTTAGAATCCCAAGTGAGAGGTGAGAAGGGCAGCGGTTGTTCAGTCATGCACGTGGTTTGAATCGCAGCTGGGCTAGTTTTCGCATCTAAAATGAAGACAGTTCCTCTCTTGCAGGGTTCTTGCAGAAACGGCATTATGATCCCACCTTCCTTTAACAGCTTTGACTAGAAACAGCCAGAGTCAAGAGGTTACAAAGCCTCAGCTAACACTTATAATGAACGGTGAGAGAACGGAAGACTGTTGACCCAGGCTGAGAACCCAAAGCTCTGAATCATCCATTACAGCTTGTTAGATGCAAAAGAGTGACTATTTTACCACAAACGCTTAGTCTGTAATTTATTATAAAGCTGATTTGTTGCCTCTCCACTTGCTAAGGGGAGAGAACTTGTCTGTAACACTGAAAGATTTGTTCTATTAATGCCAAAGGCTGTTACTTTGTAAACATGAGAGTAACAACATGTTAAAATATTTGTGATAGAAAACTTTATTACAGTTGTAAACTTTGTAGTATGTTAATTTTATCCAAGCTTGTGATAATTAACTGCCTATACAACCCCATTAGACTCCACTTACTAGTCAGAAAGCACTAAGATCTTTTGTCCAAAATTTTCCCTACAGACCTGTTTGTAATACCTACAAGACTAACATTCACATCTAAAAATCAAAGTAAAGTAAGGTTTTTCTCCATTAAAGATCATGTAGCTAAGGACCTGGTCACAGTAGCTATGACCATAGTAAGGAACTTAGAGATCATGAAGCTAATTCCCTCAGCTAATAGAAGAAACATAGGCCTAAAGAGATCAAGAAAATTTCCCACAGGCTCTACATTCCTTCTCCCTCCCGGAGGCTTAGTATTCCCATTCTCCTCCGAATCAGTGCTATTTTATACTGTACCAGACATCATTATGTTTTCCCTCCTGATTCACTCTCCATCCTGCTTTCTGCCTCAGGAAGTTGTCCTGAATGGACTACATCAAAGAAAATCACAGCATTTGAGGGAAGCCTTTCTATGTAACTGTTCCCTCCTCTCAACCTTTTGGGTTTACAGGTGGCCACAACAGAGCTGTGGGTACTGGCAATATTCTTTGTGATTTCTCTACACTCTGCCTACTTATAATTTTCACTTCATTAAACTCTCTCCAAATTATCCTGATTTGACTGTGCCATAGTTTCCTCTTAGGATCCTGACTGACAGAGACATTTATTACACAATGTGCTATGAGCTGTAGGGTTCATTGGAAGTGTAAGAAAAGATCTCTCTTCTCTAGGAATTTAAATCGGGGCACTTAAATTGTACCAGTCATGAAGTGGGTGTGCACATGAGTGCTAAGTGGGGCTATAGAGACAGCAGGTGCTGTAAGGAATCCAGTGGACCTCAAGGACACAGGCAGCTTCACAAAGTACAAGGCTTTGAGCAGTGCAAGGGGACTAATATTTATCTGGGTCCTACTGTGTGCCACACCCACTATGGCTATGCTTAATATATATTGTGAGATGAGGTATGTCTAAAAGCCAGCAGCACAGTGTTTGGCAAAGCTCATGCTGTTTCTACTACACCAAAGTTTTCCAAACTTAAGTATAATTTACCTGCAGAAAAGTGCCCAAAACTAATCAGTATTTTTTAAATTGAAGTGAAATTCACATAACATGAAATTAACCACTTTAAAGAGAACAGTCCAGTGTCATTTAGTACATTCATAATGTGTGCAACCACCACCTGTCTAGTTCCAAAGCATTTTCTCTTCACCCCAAAATAAAACCCTGTACCCATTAAGTGGTCATTCCCCATTTTCTCTCCCTGCCAACCACCATCTACTGTCTCTGTGGATTTACCTATTCTGTGTATTTCCTACAGGTGGAGTCATACAACGTGACCTTTTGTGTCTGGCTTCTTTTACTTAGCATAATGCTTTTGAGATTCATCCTCAAAACACCGTAGCACAATTAGTACCTCATCCCCTTTTATGGCTGAATAATATTCCATTGTATGGATATGCCACAACTTGTTTATCCATTCATCTGCTGATGAACATTTGTGGTGTTTTTCATCTTTCGGCCCTTGTGAAAGTGTTGACATGAACATTTGTATACACGTATTTGTCTGAACATCTGTTTTGATTCTTTTGGCTATATACCTATGAGTAGAATTGCTGCGTCATATGGTAATTCTATAATTAACTTTTTGAGAAACTGTCAAACTGCTTATCACGTGGATGAATCATTTTACATTCCCATGAGCAATGTAGATGGGTTCCAATTTCTCTACATCCTTGTAATCAACCAACTTCTAAAATTTACAAAATAAAACTGTACTACACCATAAGGCACATAGTGAATATTTATTTATCACAGAGGTTAAGCCTAAGCTAACTTTATAAATACTGGAAAAGCAGGCCAGGAAAAAAAAAAGGGCAGAGATTTGCTCAACGTCAAAGCTAAAGGATGCTTCTAACGAGATGGAGCAAGGAGAGGGGAAAATATTTTAGTAGCATTCCATAACTCCACCCTCAAATTTACTTACTCCAAGCATTCTTTCAAGTTCTGGACACTAAAATTGTTTCCACTATCTTCTGCAGGGTGAGTAAGAATCCCAGTAAGAAAAGAAGAGGAGAAACAAATGGTTTCCAAACAGGAAGCAGGACACTGTGTGCGCCATAGAGCAATAAGCACATCAGTCCGGCTAAATGTGAGCGGCGACTTAAGATATCTGAGCATGGGATTGGCCGACTTTAAGTGGCCATTTAAGAAAACTGTGGCTCCCAATCTCCCTGTCTTTGTTTACCAGCAAGCTTTTCAGCCCCACCCATGTTCCAAGACAAATCAGATCAGTACACCCCAATCCTTGCTAAAGCCCTAAGTTCTTTCTTCCAAATATTTCTAACACTTTATATATTGGTCTGGGAGGAAAAGCATACTGGGGTGGGGCTTTCAGGTGGATGACACTTCCAAAGTGGAGAGGACAAAGGCCTCTGGCTTGGCTTCCTGCTTTAGTACTCCTGTGAGCAGGAACTCAGGTGAGAGGATGGGCAGCCCAACCCGAAATGGAATGGCACACCGAGGGAAGTCCTGGGAACATGTGATCACAACTCTCTGAGGCTGGAAGAAAGAGAAAACAGAAAGTCAGGGGTGAAAAAGAATCCTAGAAGTAGGTTCGGGACCCACTAATCAGTCTTAGCAGCACAAAAACAACCTCCTGACGGGAAGCCATATGACACACACTGTCTATGAAGAGCTCTTGCCACAAAAGTTGAACCTGAATTTGTTCAACCTTTTAAAGTTAACTACGATTTACAGGAAATATAAAAGATAGAAAAACAAGATTAATGACACAACAAGGGAGCAAACAGAAGAATCCAGACTGTGGAACATTCTAAAGGACAAGTGACCTAGTTTCTGCAGGAAGTCAATGGCAGGAAAAAGGCTAGGTGGGTTGGGGGGTATGCTCTAGAGTAAAAGAAAATTAAGAGATACAGCGCAATTGTGGGGATACATGGACCTTGTTTGAGTCCTGATTTGAACTGTAAAAAGACATTTTCAGATGACTCGAGAAATTTGATTAATGGAGTAAGACGAAGTGACCAGGAAACAATTGTTAATTTTGTTATTGACCAATAACGGCATGTGATTATGTAAGAAATGTACATATTGCTTAGAGATGTATATTTTAAATATGTAAGAAAAAATAATAATGACCTTTGCAGTTTCCCTTAAAAATTTCAGCAAAGAAAATGAAAGAAAAAGGGAAAAAAAAAGGAATAGAGCAAATGCAGCAAAATCTAAATTAACCTGTTGAATCTGAGTGATTGGTATATGGAGGTTCGCTACATATTCCCTCTCCCTTTGTGTACATTTCAAAAAATTGTATATACAAAAATAAAAATAAGTCCATTTGGTATCAGCAGACCTCTTCCTTCTCTATCCCTCTCTATACCAGAGGTCTTCCCCCAGCCTCTCACTACTCCGTGTTCCCATCTAACCTGTTCCCATTCCAGCCACCTCTCTAACTACCACCTCACCAGATCCTGAACACGCCACCCCTACCTTATAGGACCGGGGCATGCTGGGTAGGACGGTGCCTCCACAGCAGCTGATGATCTCTCCCATCTGAGGTGGTGGCGGCTGGACTCCTGGGGTCACGTGAATCTCATAGCCCTAGGAGGAAGAGAGTGCTGGAGACAGTAGATGATGCACTGAGAGGCCGTGGACCGCTGGGCAACAGCTGAAGTGTGGGGCAGAAGATGGCCTCTCACCTCCAGCAGCCTTCGCTCCCGAGCCCGGCTCAGGGCCTCCCGAAGGCTGAAGCCAAAGTTCTTCTCCTGCTCAGGATCAGTCACCACATATTCAGCCGGGGGCAAGAAGCAACCTGCCCTGTGGGACTAAGGACGGTAACAGTCAGTTCCAAAGCTCAGCCCAGCCCTTCACCCAGCTCTTCTTTCTAGTGTTTACAGGGAGCTCAGGAAATGTTTTCAGAATTAAGCCTTCTGCTTCACTAACCTCGTCTTCCTGTACCCACGTTCCTCCCACCGCTTTCTACAGACCCATGTGAGCAGCCTTCTCCCGCCACTATCTCTACGGGTCTGTCATCATCTCCTGGCCTCTCACCTGGTGCAGCCAGTCCAGGGAGAGGATGGGGATGCCCCGCCCCAGGGCACACAGGAACTTGACTGTCCGGCGGATCCGATCTGTCACCAGGTGGGAAGCCTCAGCCACTGAGCTGGCCAGACTGCCCCCCAGGGCCAGCACTGCCCGCTCTCCATGAGCATCCACCACGCCTGTGAAGAGCACCTGTGAAGGGGGTTAGCCAGAGCTGGTCACGGCAACCAGCGCCATCGGCACCCGTCTCCCAAATCCCCTGGGTCTCCTCCCGTCCTACCACATCTCCATCTCCCACAAAGCCCCAGAGCCCTTCTCTCCTACTTTGGGGGCCGTGGACTCTTGGAGAGGTTTGGTCCGTCGCAGGCTGCGGCTTGGTATTTCCCGGGGCTCCTCCTCTGTCTGCTCTCTCTTTCTCTTGCCTGGTCCTGGAATCACTACACCCTGGGGTTGAGAGAGAACTTGGTGGGAGTTTCCAAGCCCCCAAGCTCTTTCCAAACTAGGTGACTCCAGCCCCCTCCTCACCTCTTCCTTCCTCTGCTTCGCTGCAGGATTTTCTTCTTCTTCCTTAAGGAATGCTGTCTTCTGGGGAACTTCTCCTCTTTGGAGCCGTTTTTGAAGTGGAGGTGAGTCCGCAGTAGCTAAAGCCCTCTTGCGATTTTGAGAGGCCTCAGGCTGGGGCTCTGGGGTGAAGCCAGATCTATCTGCTGCCTCCCCCTTTGGGATCTGGGGAGCACGAGTGGGTGCCTCGGGAAGCTGGGCAAAGGCAGGCTCAGGAATGGTGCTGAGGGACTCGGCTGCCCTCACTGCCCCTCGTCTCTGGTTCCTTGAGGAGTTAGGTTCAGAGGGTGCAGAGTAGGGTTCATGAACGTGAGCTGTGAGAGACCCATGTTTCCTAGTGGCCCTTGGCCTCCTGCTGCAATTGGCTTCAGGGATGGGCTCAGGGGGAATAGGCTCTCCTGTGGGGACTGGAGAGTGGGACTCAGGGGTGGTAGGAACTGGCACAGCATTTACTGTAGAAGACCTTAGTGTCCTGCTCTGACCACCCTGAGCTATGACTTTGGGGGTGACAGGCTGCTCTGTGGGGGACGAAGGTTCAAGGTCAGGAGCTGTGGGTTCAGTTGGCTGGGATGTCTTGACAGAGGACCTTTGTGTCCTGCCCCGAGTGGCCTGAGATGTGGGCTCAGGGGTGAGAGACTGGTCTTTAGAGGTGGAAGGCTGGGGCTCAGGAGTTATGGGGACAACTGGTTCAGGGGCCTTAGCAGATGACCTAAGTGTCCTGCCCTGAGGGGCCCGAGATGTGGGTTTGGGGGTGACAGGCTGGTCTGTGTGGGCAGAAGGCTGGAGCTCAGGGGCTGTGGGGACATTTCGTTCAGGGGTTTTGACAGAGGACCTAAGTGTCCTGCCCCGAGTGGCCTGAGATGTGGGTTTGGGGGTGACAGGCTGGTCTGTGGGGGTGGAAGGCTGGGGCGCAGGGGCTGTGGCGATAACTGGTTCGGGAGTCTTGACAGAAGCCCTCTGTGTCCTGCCCCGAGTGGCCCGAGATGTGGGTTTGGGGGTGACAGGCTGGTCTGTGGGAGTGGAAGGC
>NW_021700732.1:0-3987 GCF_005190385.1 Monodon monoceros
GCTTATGGGGAAAGGTGAGTTGGGGTGCTGCATAAAACCAGAGATAGAAATTAGCACAGATACCGTTCCATAAGCCAAATATATAATAGACAAGACCTATGCCTTGCTCAACGAAATGGACTCAACACCCCATATTCAACGCCTTGGAATATACCTGACAAGTAAGAATCTTAAAACCCATGGATTTATATGTCTCCATAAGGAAATCAAGCGTGTGTACAGCGGCCTAAATGCAGCAGTGAGAATCCGATAATTCCCATTATCAAAATAAATTTCAAAAACAAAACACAATGACAGTGAAATAGAGCGCGATTCTTAAATAATTCATTCAGGGCTTGTGATGCAACCTGGATTTACCACATCTACACCCAGAGCTGGGTGAGACATAAGGCTGGACACTTCGGGCTGATAGCATTGGTGAGGTTCGGTGAGCAAACACAGACCCTTTGAAGTCATACTGCATGGTAACCATTCCATGGGTCCCAACTGTCAAGGTTGAAGGGATTCTTCCTTCCGCTAAAACATGCATGGGAAACCCAGATTATGGTCCACCGTGTGATTGGGAAACGTTTTCAAATGTATCTCAATTTTCGTCCCCTGGTACTCGGGTTCACCATTCCAGACGCTTTAGTAACACTCTCCCCACTTGGAGAGTCAGTGCCTTTAACCTCCTGTTTGGCACAGTTTGTAATGTCTGCGCAAGATGAACAGGAATAGGGAGAACCAATGAGAGACTAGCTGTAGGTGTCTGCACGGGCAAATGGAACGCTCATTTCCCAACAGGAAGAGGAATTAACCAAAGGATCAGCGTGCCCTGCCGGAAACAGATTATGGCCTGAAGCCATACTGTGGTTTTGCGGCCAGCTCACAAGAAAGCGAGTTGAAGAAAGGAGCTCAGGGGCACTGTAATTCACAAACCTGCAGAGTTATGAAGGACAGCTATCGTCCAAAAATGTATTGAAGTAAGTCTTCGAAGAGAAATTGAATGCGGGGCAGAATTTCAGGAAGACGATTTCAGGGGGTAGACTGGAATTGCACTTAAAGCATAGGAAAAGAGGCAGAATGTCGACAGTGATGCACTTGGACAAAAAGTGCGTATGCGTTTTTTCCTGAATATATTCAGGAAAAAACGCATATGGACTTTTTGGCCAACCAAGCAAGCGTGTAAAGGAAATCTGCACTACAATTAAGTCTCACTGCCCCCCGGCAAAAGAGCCATCTGAATAAAGTGTAAAATCCAGAAAGGCAGGACAGGTCATGGAAAACAGGGAGCCTTGTTATGCTGATGGGCGGGATGTAAATTGCCAACAGCCACTCTGGAGAAGTGTATGGTGTTTCCTGAAACACGTAGGAAACAAAGCAACACAGCCTATGGCACTTCCACTTATGGTCCTATAGCTTAGGGAAATTAAAATCAAAAACACACAGCCACCCCAAAATTTGGGACGGCTCTGTTTACAAGGACGTCGTCTACGGTACAAGTTACATATCCGAGAAAGCAAAAAATGGATAAAGAGATTGTGGTACGTACATACAATGGAATATCACTCAGCAATGAAATCTACGTCATCAGGCCCGTAGTGGCATAAGGAGTGGATTCAGGTACGATGATTCTACGAAAAATAAGTCACACAGAGAAAGAAACATCATAAGATATCACTAATACATGGAATGTAAACTTGGCTACACATGAACTGAATTACAAAACAGAACAGGGTCTCAAATTCAGAAAACCAACTTATGCTTGCTTATGGGGAAAGGTGAGTTGGAGTGCTGCATAAAACCAGAGATTGAAATTAGCACAGATACCGTTCCATAAGCCAAATATATAATAGACAAGACCTACTCCTTGCTCAACGAAATGGACTCAACAACCCATATTCAACGCCTGGGAATATACGTGACAAGTAAGAATCTTAAAACCCATGGATTTATATGTCTCCATAAGGAATCACGCGTCTGTACAGCAGCCTAAACGCAGCAGTGAAAATCCGATAAATCCCATTATGAAAATAAATTTCAAGAACAAAACACAATGACTGTGAAATAGAGAGCAATTCTTAAATAATTCATTCAGGGCTTGTGATGCAACGTGGATTTACCACATCTACACCCAGAGATGGGTGAGACATAAGGCCAGACACTTTGGGCTGATAGCATTGGTGAGGTTCGGTGAGCAAACGCAGACCCTTTGAAGTCATACTGCATGGTACCCATTCCATGGGTCCCAACTCTCCAGGTTGAAGGGATTCTTCCTTCAGCTAAAACATGCATGGGAAACCCACAGTATGGTGCATTGTGAGACCGGTAAACGTTTTTATATGCATCTCAGTTTTCGTCCCCTTTTACTCGCGTTCACAATTCCAGACCCTTTACTACTCTCTCCCCACTTGGAGAGTCAGTGCCTTTAACCTCCTGTTTGGCACAGTTTGCAATTTCTGTGCTAGATGAACAGGAATAGGGAGAACCAATGAGAGACTAGCTGTAGGTGTCTGCACGGGCAAATTTAACGCTCAATTCCCACCAGGAAGAGGAATTAACCAAAGGCTCAGCATGCCATGCCAGAACCAGATTAGGGGTTGAAGCAATCCTGCGGGTTTGCGGCCAGCTCACAAGAAAGCGAGTTGAAGAAAGGCGCTCAGGGGCAATGTAATTCACAAACCTGCAGAGTTATAAATGACAGCAATCGTCCAGAAATATATTGAAGGAAGGCTGCGAAGAGGACTTGAAACCGGGGCTAAATTGCAGGAAAACGATTTCAGGCTTTAGACTGGAATTGCATATAAATCATAGGAAAAGAGGTAGAACGTCGACAATGATGTTCTTGGCCTAAAAGTGCATATGCGTTTTTTCCTGAATATATTCAGGGAAAAAACGCATATGCCCATTTTGGCCAACCAAGCAAGCCTGTAAAGAGATCTGCACTACAATGAAGTCTCACTGCCCCCCGGTCAAAAGGGCCATCTGAAAAAAGTGTAAAATCCATAAAGGCAGGACAGGCCATGGAGAACAGGGAGCCTAGTTATGCTGATGGGCGGGATGTAAATTGCCAACAGCGACTCTGGAGAAGTGTATGGTGTTTCTTCAAACACCTAAAAAACAAAGCAATGCAGCCTATGGCACTTCCACTTAGGTTCTATAGCTTAGGGCAATTAAAATAAAAAAGACACAGCCACTCTAAAATTTCAGACGGCTCTGTTTACAAGAATCTCATCTACGGTACAGGTTAAATATCCCAGAAAGCGAAAAATGGATAAAGAACTTGTGGTACGTACGTACAATGAAATAACACTCAGCAATGAAATCTGTGTCATCAGGCTCGTCGCAGCATAATGAGTGGATTCAGGTACGATGATTCTAAGTGAAATAAGTCAAACAGAAAAAGAAACATCATAAGATATCACTAATACACGGAATATAAACTTGGCTACACATGAACTGAATTACAAAACAGAACAGGGTCTCAAATTTAGAACACCAACTTATGCTTGCTTAAGGGGAAAGGTGGGTTGGGGTGCTGCATAAAACCAGAGATTGAAAATAGCACAGATACCGTTCCATAAGCCAAATATGTAATAGTCAAGACCTTCTCCTTTCTCAATGACATGGACTGAACACCACATATTCAACGCCTAGGAAGATACGTGACTTGTAAGAATCTTAAAACCCATGGATTTATATGTCTCTGTAAGAGAATCAAGCGTGTGTACTGCGGCATAAACGCAGCAGTGAAAATCCGATAAATCCCACTATCACACTAAATTACAATAACAAAACACAATGACAGTGAAATAGAGAGCAATTCTTAAATAATTCATTCAGGGCTTGTGATGCAACCTGGATTTAACACATCTACACCCAGAGCTGGGTGAGACATAAGGCTGGACACTTCAGACTTATAGCATTGGTGAGGTTCGGTGAACAAATGCAGACCCTTTGAAGTCATACTGCATGGTACCCATTCCATGGGTCCCAACTCTCCAGGTT
>NW_021700733.1:0-1065 GCF_005190385.1 Monodon monoceros
CTTGCTCATGGTCTTCTTGGCATGGAACCTCCATTCTAGGAGAAGAGCATGCAGGGGTGGAGGCAAAGAAAGGCAGACCAGCTCTACAATATACAAAAATTTATTGAATTAAATGCTCGCGAAATGGGTGAATTTTATAATATTTAACCTATATTTTATAAAGCCGTTTTTTTAAAGGTGATTTTAGGCAGCAGTGAATGTCAGCAACTTTGAGAGTAATTTAGCAGCAATGGTAGAGTGGGCTCCTGGTTTTTGCTTAATAGCAAAATACATTTCTAACATAGCAGACACAGAGAGCTTACCCCTCATACTGTCAGCAGCTCTGGGGCGAAAATGGTCACATGAGCTGTAGCCTAAGGCAGTGACAGTTTCTTGATCTATGAAGAACAACCCTCCTCTTCCCTTAACACCTTTAGCCATTCCATCACTCTAGTCACCCGTGATCAGCTATAAATTTCCCCATCCTTAAATACTGAATGGTTTTCACATCTGCCAAATGTACGCTGAATACCAAAGAAGATTTTTCTGTCACCCAAGCAATTTGTTGAGGAAAAGTTTGGAGTCAACACCTCTGAATCCACGCCCCAGATAGTCCCAGTTACCATAGTTGTCAACATCTCTGGCAAGCAGCAAAAATAATTCAAAGATGGATCATACTTAGAAAGGAAATGATATGTGCTCTATGTGCAAAACATTTTTCTTTAAATCAGTAAACGGTCATTTCTGATAAAAAGATGGTTACAGTAAAACAAAGGAATGAAAGAAATGCTTCTCATTATTCTCACAGAATTTATAGATAATATCATCTTTATAAGTAATAAGTGAAATTTGAACAATGAGAAAAAAGTATTCCAAAGAGACTTTATAGGATGTCCAAAGAATATAGAATTGAGTTGCAAAATGTCACAATATGACAAAAAATGAAAAGCCAGTGTAGAGAATAATGCCCATTATAGGTGGAAAAAGTTAGATGTTTGTAAGTAGTTATGAGGGTGACTCAGAGAGAAAGAAAGAGAGGGAGGGAGGGAGGTGGAGCAGGGAGAGAGAAAGGGGAATGTAAACATG
>NW_021700734.1:0-1674 GCF_005190385.1 Monodon monoceros
ACAACCGTTTACTCCTACGCGGAAACCACCGATGCCTGAAGAGTGGGCGTTATATTTACTTGCAAGAAACAAACTTATGCACACAATTTCGGATGACTCATGAGACTTGAGAGTCCCTGTCATGAGCCCATGATGGCAGAATGAAATCATCTTGTATTTTTTAAACCTTTTTTTTTTTTTTTTTGGCCGTGGCTTGCAGGATCTTAGTTCCCCGACCAGGGATCAAACCCGTGCCCTCTGCAGTGGAAGCGTGTAGTCCTAACCACTGGACCGCCGGACAAGTTCCCCCTTAAACCTATTTCTTGAACAAGGAGCTCTCCAGGTGGAGAGCGGAGAACTGACCTTTGGCCAAGAGAAACCCACAACCCTTTTATACCCAGGGAAGAATAAAGAGTATCCTTATCGTGGACATGCAGAACTCTGTGGAATGTTTCCTATCGACCTCAGTCAGCATCCTTGCTAACTCTGAGGGACGCTCCAGGCCCAGTAAACGAAGTGGCCTTGTGTCGCAGAGGGAGCCCAACCCTGAAGAACGGTTTGTTACGTGGGGTCTACAAACCCTGCCTGGTGGGTTTGATGATTTCTTCCCTTCCAGTTCCTTCTGATCAGTTGTATCTCTTATAAAACAAAACATAAGTGTGTTCCACTGTAACAAACCCTTCTGTATCATATTATAGCTCCCTTAGCCTATGTCATATTAACTGTGTAACTTATTCCCGTCTTGATTTTAAAATCTCGCTAAATAAAACTATCACTTTTGTTGTCGTGCCAGGCAAAAAAGGAGTGATGTTTCGGTTAATAATTGGGCAAATAGGGGGAGGATTCACCTGGCCACTCTGGGGAACATTATAATGGTGATTAACGCTTTTTCTGTAGCAGGGAAATGTTGAACTCATGAGGCGTTTTTAAGCCAAAAGCCATTTCATCTCTGCTGTCAAAGCGTACTGGACACAGGAGTGGCATTTACCTGAACAGAAATGAGGGGCAGCTAATCCGCCCCTCCATGTTTCCACCCATGAAACACAAGAACAGAAGTCAGGGAAAACAAAGACGCAGCCATGGAAGGAGAAAGACCCTGACGTGAGGCAGGGGATACAACTGCAGAAGGAAACAAATCAAAGATGAAACGGACGGACTCCAGGGTACAGATTAAAAAAAATAAAAGACAGGGGGTGGTGGGAGCTGACAAAAAGGAACAGAGACCAGTCTCTACGAAGAAAAAACGGGAAAAAAATTAAACTCTACTGATACAAAAAAAAAAAAGTCCCCTTTTTCTTCATGGGATAAAAGATACCTTCTCTCTGGGAGCGTTGGGTGGGGAAGCAGCTAATGTTTCCCGAGTATGAGAACATGAATATTCAACTTATGGACGCTGTGACAGACCTGGGGATGGACCCCTCCCCCCCACGTCCCCGGCCTCTTGTTTCTAAGAAAAGTTTTAGCCCCCTAGGCCTTCCCGGATCTCCAGAGAGCAAATTTAATCAGAGAAGTGAGAAAATATACAAACAAAGGAACACAGTTAATCAAGACAAAAATAGTAATAGTTTAGCCATTAAACAGAGTCAAGGACTTTCAGTTCCTCCCTAAGGGCTACAGATCAGGTTCCGAGCCTCGTCCTTTGCATTGTTTTGCAGAGACTGAAAGCCCCGCCAGGTGGGAGAAGTTACCTGCACG
>NW_021700735.1:0-319 GCF_005190385.1 Monodon monoceros
GTTTGAGGGTACGTGTTAGGGTACGGGTTAGTGTTAGCGTACGGGTTAGGATTAGGGGACGGGTTAGGGTAAGGCTTCGTGCAAGGGTTAGGGTTATGGTTAGGGGATGGGGACTGTTTAGGGTACAGTTTAGGGTACGACAACGGTTTAGGGTGAGCGTACGTGTTAGGGTATGGGTTAGTGTTAGCGTACGGGTTAGGATTAGGAGACGGGTTAGGGTAAGGCTTCGGGTAAGGGTTAGGGTTAGGTTTAGGGTTAGGGTTACAGGACGGGGACGTTTTAGGGTACAGGTTAGGGTACGACAATGGTTTAGCGGGAT
>NW_021700735.1:419-697 GCF_005190385.1 Monodon monoceros
GGGTAAGGGTTAGAGTTAGGGTTAGGGTTAGGGTTAGGGATACGGGATGGGGACGGTGTAGGGTACAGGTTAGGGAATGACAATGGATTTGGGTGAGCGTACGTGTTAGGGCACGGGTTAGTGTTAGCGTATGGTTTAGGGTTAGGGGACGGGGTAGGGTAAGGCTTCGCGTAAGTTTTAGGGTTAGGGTTAGGGTTAGGGTTAGGGGTCGGGGACGGTTTAGGGTACAGGTTAGTGTACAACAATGGTTTAGCGTGAGCGTACGTGTTAGGGTACGG
>NW_021700735.1:797-1116 GCF_005190385.1 Monodon monoceros
GTTTGAGGGTACGTGTTAGGGTACGGGTTAGTGTTAGCGTACGGGTTAGGATTAGGGGACGGGTTAGGGTAAGGCTTCGTGCAAGGGTTAGGGTTATGGTTAGGGGATGGGGACTGTTTAGGGTACAGTTTAGGGTACGACAACGGTTTAGGGTGAGCGTACGTGTTAGGGTATGGGTTAGTGTTAGCGTACGGGTTAGGATTAGGAGACGGGTTAGGGTAAGGCTTCGGGTAAGGGTTAGGGTTAGGTTTAGGGTTAGGGTTACAGGACGGGGACGTTTTAGGGTACAGGTTAGGGTACGACAATGGTTTAGCGGGAT
>NW_021700736.1:0-13465 GCF_005190385.1 Monodon monoceros
GGAACTCCCATAAGGTTAATAGCTGATTTCTCAGCAGAAACTCTACAAGCCAGAAGGGACTGGCATGATATATTTAAAGTGGTGAAAGGGAAGAATCTACAAACAAGATTACTCTACCCAGCAAGGATCTCATTCACATTTGACGGAAAAATCAAAAACTTTACAGACAAGCAATAGGAAAGAGAATTCAGCACCACCAAACCAGCTCTACAACAAATGCTAAAGGAACTTCTCTTAGTGGGAAACACAAGAGAAGAAAAGGACCTACAAAAGCAAACCCATAACAATTAAGAAAAAGGTAATAGGAACATATATATCAATAATTGCCTTAAATGTGAATGCATTAAATGCGCCAACCAAAAGACACAGGCTTGCTGAATGAATACAAAAACAAGACCCATATACATCCCATCTACAAGGGACCCACTTCAGACCTAGGGACACATACAGACTCAAAGTGAGGGGATAGAAAAACATATTCCATGCAAATGGAAATCAAAGCTGGAATAGCAATACTCATATCAGATAAAATAGACTTTAAAATAAAGAATGTGACAAGAGACAAAGAAGGACACTACATAATGATCAAGGGATCAATCCAAGAAGAAGATAAAACAATTATAAATATATATGCACCCAACATAGGAGCACCTCAATACATAAGGCAACTGCTAACAGCTGTAAAAGAGGAAATCGACAGTAACACAATGGACAGATCATCCAAAATGAAAATAAATAAGGAAACAGAAGCTTTAAATGACACAATAGACCAGATAGCTTTAATTGATATTTATAGGACATTCCATCCAAAAACAGCAGATTACACTTTCCTCTCAAGTGTGCATGGAACATTCTCCAGGATAGATCACATCTTGGGTCACAAATCAAGCCTCAGTAAATTTAAGAAAATTGAAATCATTATCAAGCATCTTTTCTAACCACAACTCTATGGATCAGAAATTAATTACAGGGAAAAACACGTAAAAAACACAAACACATGGAGGCTCAACAATACGTTACTAAATAACCAAGAGGTCACTGAGGAAATCAAAGAGGAAATCAAAAAATACCTAGAGACAAATGACAATGAAAACACGACGATCCAAAACCTATGGGATGCAGCAAAAGCAGTTCTAAGAGGGAAGTTTATAGCTATACAAGCCTACCTAAAGAAACAAGAAAAATCTCAAGTAAATAATCTCACCTTACACCTAAAGGAACTAGAGAAAGAAGAACAAACAAAACCCAAAGTTAGCAGAAGGAAAGAAATCATAAAGATCAGAGTAGAAAAAAACAAAAGAATAGCAAAGATCAATAAAACTAAAAGCTGGTTCTTTGAGAAGTTAAACAAAATTGATAAACCATTAGCCAGACTCATCAAGAAAAAGAGGGAGAGGACTCAAATCAATAAAATTAGAAATGAAAAAGAAGTTACAACAGACACTGCAGAAATACAAATACAAAGCATCCTAAGAGACTACTACAAGCAACTCTATGCCAATAAAATGGACAACCTGGAAGAAATGGACAAATTCTGAGAAAGGTATAACCTTCCAAGACTGAACCCGGAAGAAACAGAAAATATCAACAGGCTAATAACAAGTAATGAGATTGAAACTGTGATTAAAAATCTTCCAACAAACAAAAGTCCAGGACCAGATGGCTTCACAGGTGAATTCTATCTAACATTTAGAGAAGAGCTAACACCCATCCTTCTCAAACTCTTCCAAAAAATTGCAGAGGAAGGAACACTCCCAAACTCATTCTGTGAGGCCACCATCACCCCGATACCAAAACCAGACAAAGATACTACAAAAAAAGAAAATTACAGACCAATATCACTGATGAATATAGATGCAAAAATACTAGCAAACAGAATCCAACAACACATTAGAAGGATCATACACCATTATCAAGTGGGAGTTATTCCAGGGATGCAAGGTTTCTTCAATATACGCAAATCAATCAGTGTGATACACCACATTAACAAATTGAAGAATAAAAAACATATGATCATCTCAATGGATGCAGAAAAAGCTTTTGACAAAATTCAACACCCATTTATGATAAAAACTCTCCAGAAAGTCGGCATAGAGGGAACCTACCTCAACATAATAAAGGCCATATACGACAAACCCACAGCAAACATCACTCTCAATGGTGAAAAACTGAAAGCATTTCCTCTAAGATCAGGAACGAGACAAGGATGTCCACTCTCGCCACTGGTATTCAACATAGTGTTGGAAGTCCTAGCCACGCAATCAGAGAAGAAAAAGAAATAAAAGGAATACAAATTGGAAAAGAAGAAGTAAAACTGTCACTGTTTGTAGATGACATGATACTATACACAGAGAGTCCTAAAAATGCCACCAGGAAACTGCTAGAGCTAATCAATGAATTTGGTGAAGTTGCAGGATACAAAATTAATGCACAGAAATCTTTTGCATTCCTATACACCAATGATGAAAAATCTGAAAGAGAAATTATTGAAACACTCCCATTTACCACTGCAACAAAAAGAATAAAATACCTAGGAATAAACCTACCTAAAGAAACAAAAGACCTGTATGCAGAAAATTATAAGACACTGATGAAAGAAATTAAAGATGATACCAACAGATGGAGAGATATACCATGTTCTTGGATTGGAAGAATCAATATTGTGAATATGACTATACTACCCAAAGCAGTCTACAGATTCAATGCAATCCCTATCAAATTACCGATGGCATTTTTTACAGAACTAGAACAAATCATCTTAAAATTTGTATGGAGACACAGAAGACCTCGAACAGCCAAAGCAGTCTTGAGGGAAGAAAACGGAGCTGGAGGAATCAGACTTCCTGACTTCAGACTATACTACAAAGCTACAGTAATCAATACAATATGGTACTGGCACAAAAACAGAAACATAGATCAATGGAACAAGATAGAAAGCCCAGAGATAAACCCACGCACCTATGGTCAACTAATCTATGACAAAGGAGGCAAAGATATACAATGGAGAAAAGACAGTCTCTTCAATAAGTGGTGCTGGGAAAACTGGACAGCTACATACAAAAGAATGAAATTAGAACACTCCCTAACACCATACACAAAAAGAAACTCAAAGTGGATTAAAGACCTAAATGTAAGGCCAGACACTATAAAACTCTTAGAGGAAAACATAGGAAGAACACTCTTTGACATAAATCACAGCAAGATCTTTTTTGATCCATCTCCTAGAGTAATGGAAATAAAAACAAAAATAAACAAATGGGACCTAATGAAACTCCAAAGCTTTTGCACAGCAAAGGAAACCATAAACAAGACGAAAAGACAACCCTCAGAATGGGAGAAAATATTCACAAACGAATCAATGGACAAAGGATTAATCTCCAAAATATATAAACAGCTCATGCAGCTCTATATTAAAGAAACAGACAACCCAATCCAAAAATGGGCAGAAGACCTATATAGACATTTCTCCAAAGAAGACATACAGATGGCCAAGAAGCACATGAAAAGCTGCTCAACACACTAATTATTAGAGCCATGCAAATCAAAACTACAATGAGGTATCACTTCACACCAGGTAGAATGGGCATCATCAGAAAATCTACAAACAAGAAGTGCTGGAGAGGGTGTGGAGAAAAGGGAACCCTCTTGCACTGTTGGTGGGAATGTAAATTGATACAGCCACTATGGAGAAAAGTACGGAGGTTCCTTAAAAAACCAAAAATAGAATTACCATATGATCCAGCAATCCCACTACTGGGCATATACCCAGAGAAAAGCATAATTCAGAAAGACACATGCACACCAATGTTCATTGCAGCATTATTTACAATAGCCAGGTCATGGAAGCAACCTAAACGCCCATCGACAGACGAATGGATAAAGAAGTTGTGGCACATATGGAATGGAATTTTACTCCATTCAATGGAGTAAATGGAATTTTACAATGGAATTTTACTCAGCCATAAAAAAGAACGTAATTGAGTCATTTGTAGAGATGTGGATGGATCTAGAGACTGTCATACAGAGTGAAGTCAGAAAGAGAAAAACAAATACCGTATATTAATGCATGTATGTGCGTTATATATATTATTATTATATTATATATATTATATTATATATAATATATTAATAATATATTATTATTATTACATTATTAATTATGATAATATTGTTATTAATTAATAATAGCATGTAATTATAATATTGATTATTATTAATATTATTAATAATATATTATATATATAATAATATTAACACATGTATGTATAAAATTGGTACAGATGAACCGGTTTGCAGGGCAGAAGTTGAGACACAGATGTAGAGAACAAACGTATGGACACCAAGGGGGGAAAACCACAGTGGAGTGGGGATGGTGGTGTGCTGAATTGGGCGATTAGGATTGACATGTATACATTGATATGTATAAAATTGATGACTAATAAAAATAAATAAAATTAATGATTAAATGTATAAAACCCTGCTCTCAATAGAACTTTATGCAGTGGTGGAAATGTGCTGTATCTTTGCTGTTCTGTATGGCAGCTGGTAGCCTCTAGCCACATGTGGTTATTGAGTATTTGAAACGTGCTAATGAGATTAAAGAACCGAAGTTTTTGTTTTATTTTCGTTAATTTAAATTTAAATTATTACATGTGGCTAGTAGCTTTTGTTTTGGACGATGCAGTCTTTAGAATATAATAGTATATACGTGCAATTAAAATGAAATTTTTCTTTGGGGAGTATTTTTTGGAAAAGTTGAAACTATGATGAACATACTTAAACAATTTATATACATGTAATTTTATAGCCACATGAACTGAAAGGATTCTTCCAGTGGTTTTGTACTTTAAAAAAAAACTATATATTTTACTAGATAGATTTCAGGAACATAAATATTCTTTTGTAGTTAGTTTTTATATATTTCTTTTGTATAACCAATACTACATTCTGAAATAATCAAATAGGTTTTCACATTCAATTTTTAAAAAAGAATGACAATAGGAAGAAAGAAGATACTCTGAGATGAGACCTCAGATTTAGTTTCATTTGCCATTGGTGTGCTTGGCAGTATTAAGGCATTTGCAGAATTTTTGTGGCTACTGATTTAACTCTAAGTTGGAGATACAGTTTATGTAAATTTCCTTTGAAAAAGTTAGAGCCATACAAAATGAAAATAGTGTTACAAATGTTTTTGTTAATTATGGAACATGTCAGAAATTTTATTCATTTTCTGTGAATATGCTTTTGAGTTTTAAACATTGTGATCCTTATGATGAGAGCAATGCCTCTGCTTGGTAGAAAGGTAAAAGTATTAAGGGATATAAATTCTCGAAATAAAAGTTTGACTAAAACAAAGTCATAACTGAATAATTTTAGCATAAATTATTAAAGATATGACTACTTGGGGGGATTATTTTCAGAGTAGTTTTTCTTATCTAGGACTGAGATTAGGAAAATTTAATAACTAATTATTTGCAAGCAGTTTAATATATTAATACCTCTTATCTTTGCCATTACCAAGTGAATAAAATATTTTACTCAGTATTATGACTAAACAGTTTCACTTTAGTATTTGAACTGTTTAAGCAGTTTATGTGTATTTTTATTCAACTAGCATTCAATTGTTATTGGTTTTATTTTGCAGCATCATTACTTTTAAGAGGTGGTAATTATTTAAAACTTTGTCCACAAGCATTTTGAATTGTATAGAACTGATGGCTTCTCCATAAGTTGTGTATTATGTAAAGTCACAGGTGCAGCCTCAATATGAATGATGAACTTTTCTGTATGTAATAAAAACTAATTTTTGAAGCAATATATATTTACATTGGGTTGGCCAAAAAGTTCGTTAGGGTTTTTTCCCTAAGATGTTACAGAAAAACCCCAGTGAACTTTTGGCTTACCCAATATTTATATATGATAATCATTACCCTGTATCTGTCTTAAAATAGTGGTTTTAACTTTCCCTAAGTTGCGTTACACTAAGAGTCTTCTCATATATTAAGGATGGTAGTTTAATATTTTTTAATTTTTAATACAAGTACTAAATGATCTTACTATTTGGCATTTAGTGTTTTGTGTTATGTTTGGATGTAGTGTCTGTTATAGGTTAAATCACTGAAAATGAAGTTTTAGGTAAAAGCAATTCTGTTTTCTGCCATGTAGCTCAGGTTTTCTTTAAGATGCATTGTTTTAAATTATAGTCAGTTTAGCTTAATCTTGTTTATTTTTATAATAACTATTTTTATAGTAACTTTATATTTTTATATAAAGATGCTTGATGTTTTTCAAAAAAGGATACTATTATTAACACACTCTTTCCTGAGTATAGAAAGAATATAGTACATTCAACCCTTTACCTAACTAAATATTTGACATGTAGGTCATCTGTAACCCCACTGCTTCTAAGCATGTTCTGTTAATCTTACTTCTCTTTAGTAAACATAACATTTCATAATTAGTTTGCCTATTCTCTTTAAAAACACCAATATGCATATTTCACAGTTCTCTTTGAATTTGATAAATTTAATGTTGATGTAAAAAACCAAATGTTTTGAGTAACATTACTCAGAAACATCTTAGATTGATCATATCTAATTCAGAATAATAAACATTTCACAGGGTCATGAAAGTCTTAGCTTTTAAGGCATCCTAGTATTCAGTATAACCCTTTAATTGGTATGTGCTAAGATTTTGAAATATGTTTGATTTGCTGTGAGATTAAGGATAGAGGCAAAATTCTTTATTTTTTATTTTACTTATTTTTTTAAAGACACCTAGCTGTTGGGTAGAAGAAGGCACAGAAAAGAGATCACATCAGCGTTCTGCATCATGGGGAAGTGCTGATCAACTAAAAGAGGTAAGTCACTTCTGTTTTCAGTCTATGTGCTGCTTTGGTCCTAGCAAATTATCTTAACTATTTCCTGAATATAATGATACTTCCTATATTTGTGATAAACTTACCTCTCTCAGAGTTTTAAGGGTTGCCTTCCACATTTTGGTGAACAATTCTGAGTTTACATTATTTGTGCCCTTCATATTCTTTATAAATATTTCTTATGTACCCACTCAGCTTTTGCCTTTCCAGAATGAAGTCTGATTTTATGTAATTTTGTCTTGTTTATTTGTTATATTTTGTTCCCACTTCAGCTTTCTTATTCTTGAGTTACCGCAACTAGAACTATAGATCACAATTTTTACAAAGGTAGGATAGTGTTTTCTGTTTCTTATAATTTTTTAATGATATCCAGCATATTGTTGCCCTTTGAGACCCGATAGTATAGTGGAATCCATGTCTTTGAGAAAGTTATTATAACCCATTCCCTTATGAATAACCCAAATTATGATAATTTTATGTATTAATATATTTTTTGATTATTTTCCTGTAGTGTTATCTTTTATCCATCTAAATTCTTATTTGCTTTTATAAAATTACAGAAACTTAGAGTTGGAAGGTCATCTAGTCCATCTCCTATATAAACACTCCTTCTTAGAAAACATTCATCTAGTCTATTACAGTCATTCTCAGTGAGAAAAGCTTATCACTTTGCAAGAAAACCAAACCAGTTCTGTTTGTTGCCCCTTAAGTTGTTAGTTTATTTTGTACTATATTGAACTGAAAATTATACCCCTAAGTTTTGACTCTGCCCTCTGTATCAATATTGAATAAGTCTAATTTAAATATTTGAAAGGTTTGCAATATGTCATTTTCCTCCAGAGTAAACATTGACATTTCTCTCAAATATATTTCATATGCCATAGTATCCATACCTCTTAGTATCATTTTCATATACTATAGGTTATCAGTATTTCTTATATATTGTGGTGTCTGGACTGAATAGATATAGTAGTCTATTAGCATGATTTTGCCTGTGATTGTATTACATTTTTAGGAACTTCTTTGTATTATTGATGTACAGAAATCCTCAACTCCTATCTATGCACACAAACACATATGCGCAAAATCAGTTTTTCCCAACAGCAACAAAAAACAAAGGAAGCTGAGTCTGATATATCTAGTCTAAAATAGGTACATATCTATGCACAGAATATTGAGTAATATTGAATAAAAAGCAAATTTGCTCTTTTATCTTAGAGGTAAATACAATCTCAAAGTTATAGCCAAGATTAGGTATAGTTGACTTTGGACTACAGCAATACATGATATACACTATTAAAAAAGAAATGGCTGACATGACTGAGTGAGAGATTTAATTACTTTCCTCGCAAAGCAATCATAAAGCTGGACAAAACTGTCAAAACAAATTCATCACTCTGGAAATCAACCAAATAAATTGAGAAACTTTATTCATGAAAAGTACTGAACTCAGGGTAAGAATCTTAGCTGCAAACAAATAGGGAGGACCAATGGCTCTGCTAGTCTGAGATTGTGGTCTAATTTGTGACAAGCAACAGACTCATGGAGTAGCAGGATTTTATAGAGAGTTCTAGGAGGTAAGACAATCTTGGGGGCTTGGTAAGTTCACCACATATCACAGGTTGATTGGAGGCTGTAGACAGGCACAGCAGAATATCAAGTGGGCCCAGTCACCCACGTATCACTGGTTAGTGGAGCCTAAGAATATCTGGAAAGGAGATCAAACAGGCCTAGTGGTAGTAAAATCTGAGGCCAACTTTTAAAAGGCCCAAACTTTGAATGCACTCCTCATTTCACACACAAATCCTCATTCAAATACACACACATCCTGAGAGTGGAAGCTTTACTGGATTGAGATGTTTGAGTAAAATCTCTGAATAGTTTTTGGCTAAACACTAAGGTGACACTGGAGACCAGCTTAAAAAGGTCTTAAAAAGCCAGTCATAGAAAGAAAAATGAGGGGGGGAAAACGGAGTAGAGATATCAGCAACCACACATGGTGGGGAAAACAGACTTTCAGTCCATCAGCCACCCTCAAGAGAAAATCAGAATCTAGAGTTGCTCCAATATATTATCTAAAATGTCCAACATTCAACAAAAAATTTATAGAGATATGCAAAGAAACAAGAAAGGATGACCCATAGTTAAGGAAAAAAAGAAAACAGTCATTAGAAACTGTATCTAAGTGTCTCCATATATGTTGGATTTAGCAGACTAAAACATCAAAGCAGCTATTGTAAGTATGTTCAAAGAACTAAAGAAAACCATGTTTAAAGCATCAAAGGGAAGTAGGACCACAGTGACGCAATGAATAAAGAATTTCCACATAGATGTAATTATTATAAAAAATATACAAACAGAAACTGTAGCATTAAAAAGTATAGTAATTAAAAAAAATTCACTAGATGAGTTTGATAGAAGATTTAAGATGGCAGAAGGATCAGTGAATTTGAATATAGGTCAGGAGAATTTATATACTCTGAAAGAACAGAGGGAAAACGATTGAAGAAAAGTCAAGCCTCAGAGGCCTGTGGGGAAACATTAAGTTCATACATATACACATAATGGGAGACTGAGGGGAGGAGAGGGGAGTTAAAAAATATTTGAAGAGATAATGGCAGAAAACTTTCCAGATCTGATGAAACACAATCTATATAGATTCAAGAAGCTCAACAAACCCCAAGTAGGAAAACACGCAGAGCTGCACATAGACACATCATAGTTAAACTGTTGAAAGCTAAAGGAAAAGAGAAAATCTTGAAGCTGGAAGAAGAAAATGACTCATTACACATAGGGGACCAATAATACATTTAACAACTGGTATTTTTCATCAGAAACAGTGGAAACCATAAAGCATGACATATTCAAAGTGCTAAAAGAAAAATATCAACCAAGGATTCTATATTCAGAAAACCCAGTCTTTTAAAACAAAGGTGAAATAAAGTATTCCTGGATAAACAAAGATTGCGAGACTTTCCTGCTACTAGACTGTCTTACAAGAAATACTGAAGGTACTGACTCCAGTTTAATTCAAATCAATAGGAAGAATTGAAGAGTGTTGGCAAATTTGTGGGTAAATATAAAACAGCCTATAGATAGATTTTTCTCATTTTTCTAAGACTATGTAAAACAATAATTCTAACACTGTTGGGTTTATAACATATACATTTAATATATATGACAATAATAACAAGAAAATAAGGGAAAAGACATATTTTGGAATATAGTTTCTCTTTTACTGGAATTAAATATTATTTTGAAGTAAATTATAATAAATTAGAATTCATGTTATAATCCCTACAGCAGTTGCTAACAAAATAACTCTATAAGAATAGGAAATAAAAAGTATCAGAAATGGATTAAAAAGATACAATAAAAAATATTTATCACAAAAGAAAGCAGTATAGGAGGAAGAGAGAAATACAAAAGATGTGACAAATAGAAAAATAGCAAAATGGCAGGAATAAATCTATTTAACTAATTACATTAAATGTGAATGGAATGAACATTATATTCAAAAGGCAGAGATTGTCAAACTGGATAAAAAAGCAACACTCAGCTATATGTTGTCTATAAGAAACACATGTTAGATTCCAAGACACAAATAGGTTGAAAGTAAAAAGATGGGGAAAGATACACAATGAAAACAGTAATGATAAGGAAACATCAAGACAAAATAGACTTTAAGACAAGAAGTATTACTGAAGACAAATAGAGACATTTCATAATGATTAAAGGTCAGTACATTCAGGAAGATATAGCAGTCAAAAATTGTATGTACATCTAACAACAGTCTCAAAATGCATGAAGCAAAACTGTGGAAGGAGAAATTCAGTTTCTCTAATTGGGGATTTCAATACCTTACTCTCAATACTTTAAAGAACTACTAAGTAGGTAGAAATCAGCAAGGAGACAGAGGAGTTCAACAGTATCATCAGTCCGTTTGACCTAACTGACATACATAGAAAACTCTACCCATTGACTGCAGAATACATATTCTTTTCAAACACGTGTGAAACATTTTCTGGGTGAGACTATATACTGGGCCATAAAACAACTCTCAGTAGGTTACACAGGACTGAAGTCATATAACATAAAGAAATCTTAAACAAACCCAAATATTTGTCAATTAAAGAACACTTACCTAATACCACAGGGAAATTTTAAATATTTAAATAAATGAAAGCAAAAAGACAACTTAGAATTTATGTGTACAGATAAAGCAATGCTTCAAGGAAAACTTATACCTTAAGTGCATATATAAGAAAAAGAGAAAATTCTCAAATCATTACTTTAAGCTTCTATCTTAAGAAACCAGACAAAGAAGAGCAAAGCAGAGCAAAAGCAAACAGAGGAAGGAAATGATAAAGAATATAGCAAAAACCAATGAAACAGAAAAATACTGGAAAAAAGCCAATAAAACTAAAAGTTGGTTCTTTGAAAAGATCAACAAGGTGGACAAACCTTTAGCTAGACTGACCAAGAAAAAAAAACACACAAATTACTAAAATCAGCAGTGAAAGGGGTGACATTACTACCAACCTTACATAACTTAAAAGTATTATAATGGAATATTATAATCAAATTTATGTCATCAATTTAGAAAATAAGCCAAAATGGATAAAATTCCAGCAAGACACAAATTACTAGAAATAAATTACCAAGACTGATTTAAGAACAAATAGAAAATATGAGCAGACTTGTAACAAGTAAATAAATTGAATGAGGAATTAAAAATCTTCCCACAAAGAAAATCCCGGGATTGGATTTGGTGAATTCTGTCAAATATTCAAAGAAGAAACAATGTTAATCGTTCACAAACTCTTTCAGAAAATAAAAGAGAAGGGAGCACTTACCAATTCATTTTATAAGTCCAGAGTTATCTGATTTCAAAGGCAGGCAAAGACATTAACATTTCAGGTCAATATCTCTCTTGAACGTAGATGCAAAAATCCTTAACAAAATATTAGCAAACCAAATCCAGCAACTTATATAAAGGATTATACACCAAAAACAAATGCGACTTGTTCCAGAAATGCAAAGTTCTTTTAAGATCCAAAATTCAATTAATGTAATAAACACTATATTAATAAAATAAAGAAACAAAACTGCATAATTATCTCAGTAGAGTCACAGAAAGCTTTTGCCAAAGTGCAGCATCCATTCATGATAAAAATCTCTAAACAAACCAGGAATAAAAAAGAATTTTCTCTGCCTGTTAAAGAGCATTTATGAAAAACGTACAGAGAATATCATATTCAATGGTGAAAGCAAGAATGCTTTCCTCTAAGATAAGAAATAAGATAGTGATGTCCACTGTCACCTTGTCACCACTTCTACTCACTTGCACAGGAGGTTATAGTCAGGCAAGAAAAATGAATAAAAGACATCCAGATTGTTAAGGAAGTGGTAAAACTGCCTTCATTCACAGATACATGATCCTATATGTAGAAATTATAGGGAACATACAAATATATTACTAGAACTAATACAAGTTTAGCAAGGTTGCAGAAAAAAAGATCAACATACAGAAATCAAGTGTTTGGTTGTTTGGCCTAGGCGACCCACCACTGGAGCTTACAGGCACTTTGGTGGGGTGAATGGTGGACTCTGGGGGGGTTCACACCAAGGAGTACTCCCCAGAACTTCTGCTGCCAGTGTCCTTGTCCCTGCGGTGAGCCACAGCCGCCCCCTGCCTCTGCAGCCGACCTTCCAACGCTAGCAGGAGGATCGAATGTGCTGTCACAGTTGTGAAAACTGATTAAAGGTAGAGTCTATGCAACCAGAGGGCAGACAGCAGAAGCAAGAAGAACTACAATCCTGCAGCCTGTGGAACAAAAACCATATTCACAGAAAGATCGACAAAAGGAAAAGGCAGAGTACTATGTACCAGATGAAGGAACAAGATAAAACACCAGAAAACCAACTAAATGCAGTGGAGATAGGCAACCTCCTAGAAAAAGGATTCAGAATGATGACAGTGACGATGATACAGGACCTCAGAAAAAGATTGAAGGCAAAGATCAAGAAGATGCAAGAAATGTTTAACAAAGATCTAGAAGAATTAAAGAACAAACAGACAGAGATGAACAATAGAATAACTGAAATGAAAAATACACTAGAAGGAATCAATAGCAGAATAACTCAGGCAGAAGAACAGATAACTGACCTGGAAGACATAATGGTGAAAATCACTTCCGTGGAACAGAATAAAGAAAAAAGAATGCAAAGAAATGAAGACAGCCTAAGAGACCTCTGGGACAACATTAAACGCAACAACATTTGCATTATAGGGGCCCCAGAAGGAGAAGAGAGAAAGAGCCTGAGAAAATATTTGAAGAGATTATAGTCAAAAACGTCCCTAACAGGGGAAAGGAAATAGCCACCCAGGTTCAGGAAGCACAGAGACTCCCAGGCGAGATAAACCCAAGGAGAAACAAGCCGACACACATAGTAATCAAATTGACAAAAATTAAAGACAATCAAAAATTATTAAAAGCAACAAGGGAAAAACAACAAATAACATACAAGGGAACTCCCATAAGGTTAATAGCTGATTTCTCAGCAGAAACTCTACAAGCCAGAAGG
>NW_021700737.1:0-1106 GCF_005190385.1 Monodon monoceros
GCAATGGAGAAAAGACATCCTCTTTAATAAGTGGTGCTGGGAAAACAGGACAGCTACATGTAAAAGAATGAAATTAGAACACTCCCTAACACCATACACAAAATAAACTCAAAATGGATTAAAGACCTAAATGTAAGGCCGGATACTATAAAACTCTTAGAGGAAAACATAGGCAGAACACTTTATGACATAAATTGCAGCAAGATCTTTTTTGACCCACTTCTTAGAGTAATGAAAATAAAAGCAAAAATAAACAAATGGGACCTAATTAAAAGATTTTGCACGGGGACTTCGCCGATGGTCCAGTGGTTAAGACTGCACTTCCACTGCAGGAGGCACGAGTTCGATCCATGGTCAGGGAACTAAATTCCTGTATGCTGTGCAGCAAGCCAAAAATCCCAAAACCAAAACAAAAAAACTTTTGCACAGCAATGGAAACCATAAACAAAATGAAAAGACACCAAACTGGAGAAAATATTTGCAAATGAAGTGACAAAGGACTAATCTCCAAAATATACAAACAAACAGCTCATGCAGCTCAATATATATTAAAAAAAAAAACCCAATCAAAAAATGGGTGGAAACTCTAAATAGACATTTCTCCAAAGAAGACAAACAGATGGACAGAAAACAAATGAAAAGATACTTAACAACACTAATTATTAGAGAAATACAAATCAAAACTACAATGAGGTATCACCTCACACTGGTCAGAATGGCCATCATCAAAATATCTACAAACAATAAATGCTAGGGAGGGTGTGCAGAAAAGGGAACCCTCCTCCACTGTTGGTGGGAATGTAAATTGGTACAGCCACTATGGAGGACAGTATGGAGTTTGCTTAAGAAACTAAAAATAGAGATACCATATGATCCAGCAATCCCACTCCTGGGCATATATCCAGAGAAAACCATAATTCGAAAAGATACATTGCACCCCAATGTTCACTGCAGCCATAAAAGTAGTATGAAATAATATCATTTGCAGTGACATGAATGGGCCTAGAAATTGTCATACTGAGTGAAGACAGAGAAAGACAAATATCATAAGATATCACGTACCTGTGGAATCTAAAAAAATGGTACAAATGAACTTATTTACAAAA
>NW_021700738.1:0-1177 GCF_005190385.1 Monodon monoceros
GCAGCGCACAACGTCCCCACCCCAAGAAGGGTAAATTCCAGCTGAGAGCCTCCCAGCCCTTCTCAGCTGTTGATAAACAGGGAGGGGGTTGCCGCTTAAGGTGAAGCAAGGTCTCCTTTCTCCGTCTCGAAGCAGGGTGAGGGAAGTTACTTGGCCCACTCAGGCAGGCAGCCCCGGTGACTTTTCCCGGGGACGTTCTCAGCTGGCACCTAAGGCTCCCGCCGCCCCACCCCAAGCCCCGTCCCGGCCATCTCCCTGTCAGAGGTTCATCTGATTCCTTCGCTGCCGCAGAAACCACGTCAGGTACGTTAACCTAGCGCCCGCCTTGTTCCGTGTGTGGTCAGGCCTGTTTGGGGGTCTGCTGCCTGTTATGCTTTCTTGGTAAGAATAGAAAGTCTTGAATCGGTGGAATTTAGAGCGACATGTCAGCAAGATTGCTGGAGAAGTAGAAATGACTTAGGAATGATAATGAGGAAGTGATGGTCCGCTTCCAATTATTTTATGAGCATAAGAAAGCCGGGGAACTTCCCCTGGCGGTCCAGTGGTTAAGACTCCGCACTTGCGGCCCGGTTAGGGTTCACCTGGGGAGGCCCTTCATTTGCACTATTTGCTCTCCTAGGTCCCTCCGTGGTGCCTGAGCTGAGCAGAGCCGGTGTGGCAGAGTGAGAGACAGCAGCTCCGCTCAGCAGGAGTGACTGTCGTGAGGGGGAGGGGCTTCCCAGTGCCGGGGGTGGGGGGGGAGGGGAATGACAGGATGGGACCTTCAGGGGCTAAAACCAGGAACAGCCTGGGGGTGAGTAGTGGGACAGCACAGAACCCACCCTCTTGCTTGACTGTCTCTGCCTTTTCTCCTCCACCTGTCCTGCTTCTAGGCCTGGCCAATGTTGGGGAAAGAGGAATTGCGTAAAGAAAGGGAGGACGTGGCCCCTACTCACCCCTCTGACCACTCCTGTCTGATGAGAAAGACCCAGGCACTGATCTTAGAAAGTTCCAAGGCAAGGGCACAGATACCGATTAATGAATCAACAAACTCAGTGGGCACCCTCCCATTTCCGGCCCTTTGTACTTGCTGCTTCCTCTCCCTGAAATGTACTTCTTCAAGATATTCACAGCTAAGACTCACCACCTCCCTCCCCCAAGGAGGTCGGAGAGAAGCCTGCGGTGACCACCGCACCTG
>NW_021700739.1:0-20086 GCF_005190385.1 Monodon monoceros
ATATCTTAACAGTTCATTTTCTACTATACCTTTTGTATAATATCCAAGACCATAATGTGACAGTCTGTATAATGGCCCACTAAAGGTGCCCATGCTCTAAGTGCGAGAACCTATAAATATGTTACCTTACATGGTAAATAGGACCTCTCAGGTGTGCACCAGTTAAAGATCTTGAGATTGAAAGATTATCCTGAATCGTCTAACTGGGTCCAAAATAATTACAAGGGTTCTTATTAGAGAGAAGCAGTAGTATCAGCCAGGGGTTTGACATAATGTGAAGAAGGAGCCACAAGCCAGTACAGATAGTATCGACAAACTATGCCAGGCAAGAAAACATATTATTCCCTGTAGCTTCCAGAAAGGACAGAGCTCTGCTGACTTCTTGTTTTTATAGTTCTGACCTCTAGAACTGAAAAACAAAACATTTGTGTGCTTTTTTTTGTTTGTTTGTTTGTTTTTGCGGTACGCGGGCCTCTCACTGTTGTGGCCTTTCTCGTTGCGGAGAACAGGCTCCGGACGCTCAGGCTCAGCGGCCATGGCTCACGGGCCTAGCCGCTCCGCGGCATGTGGGATCTTCCCAGACCGGGGCACGAACCCGTGTCCCCTGCATGGCAGGCGGACTCTCAACCACCGCGCCACCAGGGAAGCCCCATTTGTGTGTTTTAAGCTACTAAATTTGTGGTAAGTTTTACATTAGCAATAGGAAACAAATTCACAAATCCAGGGGGGAGACAACTTCCTTTGCCAATATCTTGGAGTGATGTGTGTGATTTAAAATATATACAGACCTGGAGTACATAGAATGTGGAGGTGTTATAACTATGAAATAATATTTGAAATGTGAAATGTAGTGATGTGCATTATGAATTGAAGATGATTGAACTCTTTTTGCTGCTACTTCTCTTTCCACCACCAACATGGCAAAAGCTACTGTATCTAAATGATCTTAAAATCCACTTCTGGAGTAATGTAAAAGATATCGAGAGAGAGAGAGAGAGACACAGAAAGAGAGAGAGAGAGAGAGAGAGAGAAAGAGAGAGAGAGAGAGGGAGAGAGAGAAGGAGCAGGGAGAGAGAAGAGAGATCAGTGTTTTTCATTCTCAATTAGGAAGCTGTTTCTATGAATAACTGCAGGATTTGACTTCTTTCTCCCCAGTCTTCAGTATTTCTATACAACCTTCCTACTCTATTAGAAACAGAAGGCCAAGACCTAATGAATGTCTAAGAGTAAATGATGCATTCTCACTTAATTCAAGTAATTGGTTACCACTACTTAATTTGCAGATCGCTGATTGAAATCTTACACTCTGGAACATTAAATGAGCTTGATCAGCAGATAACTAACTTCTGGTTGTTTTTTTTTTTTGAGTATCAAGTAGTTTGAATTATAGAAAGTTGTAAAAGGTAATATATAAAATCCAAATATAATGGAAAATAAAGCATCTCTTTACAAGCAGAACATTTTCAGATCAAAAGCAACCAAGAAATAAAGTGTTTTGGGTGCCTTGAAATACTATTAACTAAATGAAAGAGTCAGCAGTTTATTTTATTTTTAAGATTTTATTTAATAGAAGAGTTTCCTAAATGATATTTCTTTCACTAATTTATCTCCTCAAGAATCATATGAATCAAAATGAAGTACCAATCAAAATTGTGTGACTGTGCTAGTCACTGAAGATACAAAGATAAAAAAGACATAGCCCTTACTCAAGAATCTTACCTCTAGTAAGGAAGATAGACAAAGTTCAACATGATTGGTGTAATTACAGAAGTGAATATAAGTTGCTCTTACACCTGATATTTGGGAGAAGGGAAAAAGTGAATTTCAGTTAAAGATTTGTAGAGATAACTGAATTTATAGTAAACTTTTCTAAAAATATAGATGGGAACATCAATATTACCTTTACTCCATATATAAGAATATAGATAATATTGACATGACAATATGTGAAAATAAAAACTATAATTTAGCTGTGCACTAGAATATCTAACTTTGATGAAATATGCACAATGCATAATCAATGTAATATTTACAATTAAAAAGCCTTTGAATTTCTGTAACATTCTAAATACACCGTTTGTACCTTATAAATCAAATCCACAATTCTCATTTACCTGGATGCAGGCTACACAACTGTAACATCTAAACTTTGTGAAATACCCTTTAATGATTCCTCATCCAATTCTTCCAAACTTTACTGATTCTTTTGAAGCTTTATTTTCTTATTTTGTTGGGGATCAGGCCCCCGTCTCTAAAAATAGGGAGGAAAAATAGAAAGCCTTGTTTGCTAGCAGGAGGGTAAGTCTGAGAGACCACACTTTCTTTTTAGGCAATTAGAAGTTTTGTATAAAATAGGCATTTTATTTGGTTACGAGAAAAATGGTGATGAGAAAATTGTTTCTCATCACCATATGGGGTGGGGGTGAGTGCCAAGTCACAGATTGGTTTGTGGTTCCCAGTTCACAGAAGTAGATGATCTAAAAGTAATCTGGCCTGGGAAATGAGAAATATGTCAATGCTGATGGAGTATTTTCCTTGCCCTTGTCATTTCCCAGTCTGCTATCAGGATCACCAAATGATCCTATTTCTGAAACACGTTAGTGCTAGTTTAGAGGCTTTTCGACATGAGTGCATGCACCTTGAATCTGTGAGCCTCCTTTGAGTTTCTAAGAGTTTGATTATTCGTTGCCTTTGAGGAGGTGTTAGGAATGCTGGCTGTAGAATAAACACACTCAGGGAGTTCTCTCTCAGCTGTGAGAAAAGCACGTACAAGAGAGATCATACATTTAAAGATACAGAACCAGTCCATTTCTTTTTTTCTGGTAGTAGCCTTAATGTTAGAGCCATCAGGCAAACACATCCTGATGATGATCATGAGGTATGCTGAGTTCTTTTTGCGGTACGTGGGCCTCTAACTGTTGTGGCCTCTCCCGTTGTGGAGCACAGGCTCTGGACGCGCAGGCTCAGGGGCCACGGCTCATGGGCCCAGCCGCTCCGCAGCACGTGGGATCTTCCTGGACAGGACCGGGGCACGAACCCGTGTCTCCTGCATCGGCAGGCGGACTCTCAACCACTGCGCCACCAGGGAAGCCCCTGAGTGTTCTTTTTAAGTCAACCAAAAAACTCAGAGGATTATTTCACATCACAATTAATTTCATTAGTTTCCATTTTAAAATAATTTTTGGACATGGATATTACCTGCAAAAATTAATATTATTCTCATTTAACCTCCTGCCTCCTTCCTCATTGACTAGGAGTGTCAGCATTTTCATTTCACTGTGCCCAAGAGGGTTGCTTTTATAAGGAAAGCAATGTCAATCATGACACCAGGGAACTGTGTAGCTCCACAGGCTCTGTCTCCTGTTCAACACTTGCTCTGCAGGAAGAGGGGAAAATTAAGTGTGTTGGACAAATGAGAGAAGGAAGGGAGTTGGCTAATATTATTTTACTATCTGCCATGTGAAAGATACCATTACTTGATATTTTCACATATTTATTGCATGAAACAATTTAATCTTCTCAATAGCTTTAAGAGATAAATATTGTTACCATTATACAAAAGAAAGAGGCACTGAATCTCAGAAAGTTTAAGTAATACCCAAGGTTACACAGCAAGCTGATAAAAGAAATAGAATCTTTGTATGATTAATCCCAAACACCCTATGGACCTACTACATGAAGCAGAACAATACATATATGTCAAGCTTAATTGATCATGAAGCTATGATATCATCTTTTCTTCAAAAAATTAAGGTAATTTTCTTCTGACATATGCTTTGAGATTCTGTACAATTTCTATGTATTTTCTTCACTTTCATGCATAATGTTCCAGAGGCTAAAGCTAAACATTTTTATTCATCAGTTATTTACAACATACATAGTTACTATTTTATTAAAGTAGAATAAAAACGATTAATGAATTGGTTCAGTTTTGTCTTAGCAAATAGAGGTATTGCTGCTAAACTTGATTTTTGGCTTGTTACAACAAAGAATATTTTATTTTCCTAATTGAATAGACATTCTTCCTGATGAAAAACAATTTAATGTTATACTAAGTACTTTAACTATTTTCTCAAATATAAATTATTCTTTTCTATGTAAGGCAATTAATTATCTGAGATTTTTTCAGTATGTTATTACATATCAATACAAAACCCTATTTTCAATAAATATCAACTTAACCCTCTTACTTTAAAAAATGGTTATTTTGCATAGACTACTGCTACCAAGCAGATTAAAATTTCATGAAATATTACCAAGAACCTCATACATACTGAACCACTTCTCTAACTGTGCTTTGAACATCCACACTTGTGTTGAAGTTCCTCTTGGTGTTTTCTTTCTAAGCACCATAAAACCAACATTTACCAGTAATTTTCTCCTTGTGCTATTGATTTTTGTGCTTAATCCACGTCAATTAGAAGTCTATATCACTTCTAAATTCACCTTGTCAGTTTCTGCACGTTAAAAGTTAGAGAAAGGCATTATTCTGATTAAAAACCTAGAAATCCATGTACTTTAAACTCCATTTGGTTTTCTTTTACATCCCACCACATTTTCAGGGTTTCAGCAGCTTTTTTCCCCAAGTCTCAAACATCTTGACACTTCCCAATCATTTACTTTCAACAGATGTCTTCATTTAATCCTATTCTGAGGACCGTTTGACTACCACGTGAAAGCGCCTTCACTTACATAGTTCCTGTTCACTTTAGCTTTGTTAAGAACAAAACAAAAGTCATCTATAAAAAAAGTTCTACATTCTATTTCTAAACTCTTTTCTTAAAAAAGATGCTCTTCATCTCACCACATGTACCTTGTATACCTGTGCTTTTGATTCTATTCTTTTACACTAACCCAGAGATGTTGCTCTATTGTCTTACTAATTACTTGTATTGTCACTCTTTATTGATTGTCCTTTTTTTTGCTTTTAAAAAATTCATGTATGTAATAACTAAGAACATCTATTCAAAGATTCAGTAGTTTGCCTCAGTAAACCTCTCCAACAGTGACCATCTTACTATTCTCCTTCAACACCAGTTTTCACCATTTTTAATAGAGTCATGGACTCTCAGGATCAGAGAAGGTCTGGCTTGTTGATGCCTGGAAACTTTACCAAAAAGTAACAATTTTTATGTTCTTTTAAAATTTTTGTTAAAGAACTTTCTAATAATGCACCTCATTTCCTTTTCATATGTCTCATAGTACTGGCCCACATTTGCTATAGGGATCTGTATACTTATGTCTTATCAAATATATTCCCATTTGTTGAAGTCCTGTAGCAGTGTAGAATAACTCCGATAGTTTTCTTAGTTGTTTCACATTCTTTCTTCTAAACCCTAACTATAGATATTCTTCAAAGTTTCGTGTTCATCTTTCTTTTCTTCTTGCATAGTCCCCTATAGTGAATTCATCCATTCTTAAGATATTCTAATACTTCTCCAGAGCTTCATATCACATTTCTAGCTTCTTATTCACATTCTCGTCTGAATATTCCACAAGCCCCTCCAACTCATAACATTGAAAAATAGAACTCACTGTTAACCTTCATTGCCTCAAACTCCAGTCCTAACCCTTTACATTTATATTTTTCATATAAATAGTAGAATTTTATTTTCCTTTTCTCTTGCTTTCCATTTACAATCAGCTTGTAAGTACGGATAATTCTCTAATCTACTATATTTTTCAGTCATGTAACAGCAAGAAAGACCAAAGTAACCCCTGACCGTTAAGAACTGGCTTGAAACTATCAACTAGGTCTTTGTGTTGCTAGGAACAAGCCTATCTCTCCCAGCTAGGCCATGGTGTTCTCCTGCAGAGCATAATAATTGTATAGGACAAGGTCACTCTGACTTGTGATGGATCAAAGAAAAAAATAAGACCACTCTATAATTATGTCTATACACAGAAAAACAAAAACAACATTTTTCAAACCACAAAAATGATCAAACATCCTTGTCCCTCCTCCCCCCAAAATCCTGGCTAATATAAGTAAACTGCTTCTTTCCCCATAGTAGCTTTAACTTTGCTTCATTCCTTCCACCTTCTAGGTGAGAATTATTACGATAGTGTTATATATTGAGTTACATATCTCACCCACCAAAATATGTTGAAGCACTATCCTCTTGTACCTCAGAAAATGACCTTATTTGGAAATGGGGTCATCGCAGGTATAATTAGTTAAATAAAGATGAGGTCATACTGGAGTAATTTGGACCCTTAATCCAATATGACTAATGCCCTTATTAGAAGAGGAAAATGCCTTATAAATACAGAGACACACAGGAGAACCCCATGTGATGGCAGAGATTGGAGTGACACAGCTGCAAGGACTGACAGTCACCACCAGGAGCTAAGAAGTAGCAAGGGAAGATTCTACTTCGAGTCTCAGAGGTGAATGTCCTTGCTGACAACTTGATTTTCAACTTGTAGCCTTTAGAACTGTAAGAGAATACATTTATGTTGTTTTGCGCCTCCCTGTTTGTTGTACTTTTTTACAGCAGTCCTAAGAAACTAATACAGATGCAAGTCATAGAATTACCCTGGCTCCTGAAAACATTCAGTACATCTTACTTAAACCCTCTCCAAAAATCACATTACATAAGGCCAAATCCTACCACTAGTCCTTCCTAATATTTTCTTACTGAGATGCAGCATGATTTCTCATTAAATGCATTCTTCCTATTGCAAAAAAGTCAATAAACCCAACTTTGTTCAACTACTCAGTGGCCTTTAACTCAAGGGTGGTGAAAATCTCCCTTGTTATTCATGATACTTTTTATATCACGATTAAAAAGTTGTAACAGGTTCTTAACTGTTATTATGCCTTAAGATTTGACTACTTTAATTTTCTGATCTATTAGTAATATAGTAATTAATCTAAGTATATTTTGAGAGGTTTTGGTGACCCCACTGAACCATGACTCATAGATTAGTGTATCCTTCCTCATAATCAGTGCTGCCCTGTGACTTGCTTTAATCAATAGGATATGGCAGAAGTTATGCTGTATCAATTCCCAGGCTAAGCCTTATGAGGGTTTGACGTCTTCCAGTTTTGCCCTCTGAGGGAAACCAGCTATACTATGTATGAAGTCTGAATACTCTGAGGTCTTCATTTTTATGGGCAAAAAGTATAAATGAGAATAAATAAAGGCTCACATACATTTCAAAATATTTTAAAATTATTAATCAAGCTAAAGAATCATTTGTAAAATGTCTGTCCTCCAAAATTTATAAATATAGCTTATTAAGGCCTTAACAGGCCAATTTTAAATGTTCAAGTTCTTAGGCTTCTTGGCTTTCTCCACTAGAATTGGGTGATGTGGGTTAGTAGGTCTTGGCTGCTGGTCTCCATTTTCCTGGCTCCAAGTTCTTTGTCTTCCTTCTTCTTTTCTCATTCCCCATCTATTCTTAGCTGCAAAAGCTGTCACACACATATCCAAGATCTATCCCTCTCCCTAGAAAAGAGTTGGAGTTTAGCCAATGACTGTCAACATAGTAGGTCTTTAGGACAGAAGCAAGGAAGAGGCATGTGCAGGCCTTGAACTAGGCTCAGGATTATTTGGTGGAAAATTCTATGTTCCAGTTATCTGCTTGGGACCTGCAGGAACAGGGGGCAGGGTCTGAATTTGTGGTTTCCTTTGGCCTCTAAGTACCTCATCATATGGGGAAGTATATTATTGGAAAGAGGCAAGAATATGGCTCCACACATTGTGGAGACAGGGCAAGACTCTCAAGGTAGGTACTGAGCACCACTCTCCTATTTTATGAATTGTGCCTCATATTACACCACAGTAGAAACTATTATTTAGTGATTATAAATGAAATTTTTCTGTATAATAGAATATTAAGACTAACACTAGACCAAATGCTTTAAGTGAAACTTACCACATTATATTGTATTCCCTATATGTAGTTTCAGCATGTGGATTTATCTTTATGACTCATATTCAATATAACATAATACTTGCTTTAGAGTTGAATCAGTATCTTAAAGAGAAAATATAAAATAATTTAATTTATTGCAAAGCAATTTAATTTCTTAGTGAGTCACTAAGTTATCTTATAATATTTGCATTTCAAATAATTTTCTTGGTTAGATACACCCATTTTTCTTACAGTTTTAACATTTCAGTAACAGTTAGTCAAACATTACTGTGCATTCAGACAATCAATTTTAGGTATGTTTAAATGATTTGCAATATTAATATAAATATAAAAGAGTATATGTTACATTTATAAGTAATTGTTTTTGGACAGTACAAAAATGATATGGTGTCAGATATTCTCCAGGTTATGTATACTCAGAAAAAGATGATTGCTTGAAGCTTAGTAACTGTAATCACATCTTTATTCATTATGTTACCATGTTAGAAAATCTTACCTCAAAATTATATGTTGTCAAGAATAATAAGTGGCATGTCATTTGTGGCTCTGTTAGACTTTTCTACTTTTGGGGAGTCAATCTATGTCCAGAAATTATGGAGAAAATTCTCACTAAAAACTACTTTTAGCACTGCTAAAATTAGCACTGCATCAGGTACTAATTTAAGCATGTTTCTATCATTAACTATAAGGAGACTTTGAAGATGCTGGAAAATTGAATTAAAGTGCATATTTTCACTAACTTCACATTTTGAAAGTTTTTATTCAATGTTTGGATGTAGACTTCAATAAGTCCTCATTGTCATGTCTTTTCATATATGTGAAGAAACTCATCAGTTGAAGGGGAAGAGTTACATTCAGAGACTGAAACATTGGCTTTTTGGTTATATTAACTAACTCTAATATCTTAAATGTCTTACTTCTGTGTTAAAAGTTATTACATTTTGGCCATGATTCCTAGTCTATTCAAGATACAGAACATGTGACAGTAAACACTAGCTGTAGGAAGCACACATTAAGTACTATTTTTTCTTTACCATATTATCAATATCATGAAGAAATATTTATAATTTTATCCTCTAATTTAAACGTTCTTGAAAACACATGTCCCGTTAATCATGAGAGCATTCCAGATTTGAAAAAACAATTTTTGAGGCATCCATTTATTCAAACAGGTATTTAAAAAAGTATAAGTGGTCATGATATTTTGATTAGTGACTTTCACTATTTTCTTTAACATTGACTCTAAATCAAAAGGATATTTTGACTGATAATTATTTTCCCAATAATGCAGTTTTGGGGTTAGTATTCAGATGCAAGATATAGTATGTCTATATTAAGGTTTTGCTGTACACATAGTGGTTCTATCAACACTGATCAAGAATTAACAGGAATTAAAGAAAATATCTCTGTCCCTGTAGCAAGCATTCTTAATGATGAATGGAACAAAAAGTCATTCAACACTTTTCCTTCTTATGTCAAAGCACATTTGCCAGTGGTGGCATATTATCTCCATACTGGTGTGTTTGTTTTCACTGTAAGCCAAAATATCAGAGAGCCCAGACTTCTGGTAGTAATTGCTTTTGCATAATATGTCATTGCTTTGAAGACTCAAGCATGTGATTTGGTAAAGTTATTTTTCCAGAACCTCACTTTTTTCTCAAACGTATTACATGTTATTAACTTTGTAGGTGACTAAGAAGCTTTTTGGCAATTACTTTGGCAATCTTACATATCAAATTTGTGAAATGTTTGTGAGAATAATCCTTTCATTACTTCTTTCTCTGAGACCAACAAAGGACCTATAGAACAACTGGTTATGTGTTGAGCATCACATGTTTTCAAAACATTGCCTTAACTTAAAGGAATGAAGTAGCAATATTGTAGCACATTGGAATCTGGGTGTGCTATGCATTTTAAATATTTTTCTGGAGAAATTAAAATATAAAATATACTTGCAAAAACCACACATATTTATATTTGATGTTTTGTATTTAATATTACATTTAAACAACATTTTTACTGAAATAATGAAATATAGACCCTTCCAACATATACGTTTCAGTCTCACTACCAAGTTTAAACTTTAAAGTGATGATATAGTATGAATTAAAAGCCACAATATCTAACAACCTTGCTAGTTTGCTACAATAAGTATATTGTGGATCTATAGTATTAGTAGAAATAATTTTAAAAATCTGCTTCATAAATATGGAAAAAGGTATTATCCATTCCTTACACTGAAGAGTTATTGTAAATCAGTGTTTACCAAAATTCTTGGATAATAACAAGTAAAAGTACTAAATATGCATATTCTGACTTATTGTTGGGTAGGTATCCAGAAATCAGATTTATAACTACTGCCCCACTTGATTTTTAAGAAGTAATATAATGTTAGGATTAAGAGCATAGATTGTATATAATGGCTTCATAATCATTTACTTCTGTGAATTTAGCTACAATAATTTACTTGCCTATACCTGATTCTCTTCAATTGAAAAACTGGAATGTTAATAGTGTGGATACTAAATGAATTCATATATGAAGGTACTTAGAAGAATGCATGGTTCACAATAATTGCTCTACAAGCAATGCGTATTACAACTACTACTACTGCTACTACTATCACTAAAAACTAATTATTAAAAAAAAATTTAGAAATGTGTTTTATGATGATTTGAAGAACTATAAACTAAAATTTTCTCATTTCATTTTCCAAAGTTCATCTAGTCAGATGCACAGAGCTTTTGGGTGATACATTTATCCATTCATCCATCATCTCATTCATTGTGAGAATGCCGAGAATACAATATTGGTCAGATGCTCTCACAGAGTTTATACTGGAGCATATCTACATTTATAATTAGTAAAAGTTTTGACTTATTTTCATGTTACTTATTATAATTCTTTTCTAAAGAGCAGAGATGTATTTAAATATTTATGAAATGTCTAGATGAACATAATTATCAAAATAGTTAAGGAAATGTATTTTTTCAGAGATTACAACTATCTTTTACTATTATACTGACATTGCAGAGACATAAAGACAAAATGTTTTTAAAAAATTTACTGGGTCAACGACTAATGAATTGACCCTGTAACAGTTCAGTCTACATGATATATCTGGATTTTTAAAGAGATGATAGCAGAAAGAGAAGTGAAGTCTACTGTGAAATATGGAAAGTTTCATAACTTTAAGTTGGCTTTGGAAATAGAATTCTATCAATGTAATATCAAATGCCACACCCAGTTATATTTAACATATTACCCATAAATATATAAGTGGAAGTAGGTATGGTGGGCCTTATTGCTATAAGTACAGAGCAATACTTATTGCTATAAGTATATAGTATAACCACTAGAAATTATATAGTATAACCTTATAGTGGTTATACTATATTGACAGACTTTCTGAATTTTACTTCTGAGATTTATCTTTCAACATAATGATTAAGCAAATTGTGCTATATCCCCAATATATGTGTGAATGATCTTTTATAAAGATGATTATGTCAGCTCATTGAATCAGAGGTTAGAAGCTCTAATTATGAGAACAGCATTCTTCTTGATTATGTGCATCCTAGATATCAAACCTAATGTTGTGAAAATATACATGATCTTTCAAGACTGTAACATGATAAATGAACTTCAGCTTCCAAGAACAGTGTTCCTCATCAAAGCCAGTGAAAGAGAAGAGCGATGTTTAAGGAGGGCAGATATCATTAAAATTTAACTGCCTTATGCCAGAGTATGAAAACTAGATACAGGGAAACCAAAAAATCTAAAATTGTCCCCAAAATTATAAGCAAGGTTGTTGTAACTAGAGTTTGTATTTACTGATGGTTCATAGGAAATGGTCTAATTTTGACCAGACTGACTCTGAGTTGACTTTTGTAGGACTTGTTAGAGCCTGACATACAATGTAATGTATAGTATTATTAGAGAATATTAACGAACACTCCATAATATTGTAATAGATGAAACAATTTGATAAGCATTCAGTTCAGACATTCCTCCATTGTCTTATTGTTTTATTGTTATTATATAAAAGTAAAGTGAATATATGAACATATTCTATACTCATGTGGAAAAAAAACTAACATCTGTGTAACATTTTACAAAATACAACCATCACACAGATTTTCTCTGCACAAGACTGAACAATGTTATAATTTCTTTGATACTTATGAGGAAATAGGAAATCAGCAAGATGGAGTGCTTCATCCATGATCTTGCAGGCATTAAGTACTGGCACGAGCTGAGAGAACTTGTGTGGGTGTCTTTTATAGGACAGTACTTGTGTCATGTTCTTTTATAAGCATTACCACTTTAATCATTCCTATCTTGTGGGAAAGATGCAGAAAAGAAAAAGAAACTGTCAGATCAGAAAAAACACATTGTTATCTGTGTTCCACATTTCACTGTATTTAATCAGGCTGACTCACACTAACTAAACTTAAAATTTAAACTATATGTAAGGAGATAATGTACCAATTTACAGTGAACAATGTCACACAAGCCAACATACTTAGTTGTGTGACTAAAAAATCAGTTTGGCAAGCCAAATCACAGTCAGAAGTTTTTATCGTAAGCATGAAAATTACAATAAGGAAAGTGATTTTTCATGGTCCATATATTAGATGGCATCAGGCTCTGATTGCTTCATTTACAAATTTTCATCGTTGAAAGATATATTTCATAAGCATCAGTACAGTTGAGTTTTATGTCAGAACTTTTTATTTCCCTGAAGACAGACTGCCAATTTTGCGTCCCTGTTGTTCAATTTTCTTATTCCATTTCAGACTCCTTCTTTTCCTTCTTCCCCTCTGTGTCCTTCCTCTACTTCTATTTGATCTATTGTTTTTCTTTATTGTCTACTTATTGTCAAGTCTCATACTGTCTTGGGATCTGATCTTTATTTCTGTTATTCATAGAAAAATTTTATTTTAAAACATTTTCATTATTTATTAATATCTATTTATTATTATTCATTTATGTTTATTTTTATTCATTGTACAGTTTAACTTTTACAGGGTGTATAAAGTAGGATTTATTTCATTTTTATATAACAGGAAAACTCAAAATAACAGTGGTATAAATATCATAGAATTTTCTGGAGAAGTAGTCCAAGAAAGCACAGTGGGGACATCAGGAAACATTATATTTCTGATTTATTCTCTTTGGTAATGGTTTTCATCACCAATGTTACCTCATGGCCCAAGATGATTATCAAAGAACTACCCAGAGCAGTGCTTTGAAAACTACCTAGTGCTCTGCCATCAGTAGTGTTAATTGCATAGAAGAAGTGGTTTGGCTTTATTCACAACAGCTTGTACTAGTAAGTGAATAGAGTACTAGCATATGTTTGACAGTCTGGAGCAGTCATCAGGAAACTTGAAACTGAGTTTAGTCTCTTCCACTTACTGGATATATTGTGCTATTCCCACAGCCTCAATATCATTTAGTTTCCTCTTATTTATTACGGATACAATTTACCTGCTTAATGAGAAATATTGAGACAAAAAATGAAACTATTTTTAAAGTATATAGCACAAAACAAATCAAGTGAATACATTTTTAAGCCATGCATATGTGCAAAACTGTAATTTTATTTTTCCAAAATCTATATTAATCTCTATTCAGAATATATTCCATCTGTGGTAGAAAAATGCAATCCTTGGAAAATCAGGATATACTTAGCCAATTTCACTACTGAACAAGTCACTTCATAATGTCCCCTTTTCTTTTTTTCTTTCCACAGTTATGACTAAACTGAGGCACCCTTACATTATAGATGTGTCCATGTTAATTAGTATTTGTCCATTCTGCTTTCTTAGGTCTCCAAGCTTTGTGGAACTACAACTTTTAAAGAATCACATCCAAAATTATTCCATATATAATTCCTCAGTCCCTCATCCATTTCTTCCTTCTCAAAATCTCCTACCATCTGGGTAATCTTTATGTAATCTGGACAATTTGGAATACTCATTCTAATTGATCACATATATTTATATTTGGATCAGGGTGTTGGATTGTATTTGCAACTTGAAATGACATATCCTTCGAAGCTATTGTCTGTACCTTTAGCTTTCAAGGTATTTTTTAAATTAGAAGTGTATCCTTTATTTTTCTTTGGTTTAACACAAAAGATATGCATTCTAGAAATAAAAGGAAATAAGATTGTTTGGGAGACAATGAATTGGGGAGGAGTAATGGAATTTCTCTGTGGCAACTCACTATGTCCATTATGGTCTCACTTTTCTATAACTCACAAACAATCAACCCCGCTGGGCAGGGGGATGGGGAATCACAAGTTGTGTTTGTGTGTCAACAATGTATGTACTGTGCAATACACAGTTATATAAACATGTTGTTGACTGAAAAAATTAAGAATGTCCATGACATTGGCATAACCGCAAGTAGAAATTATGGGTTAACCATAAATTTTAGTGATAACTGATATTTTAAAAGCCTTTAAGTTTTACTTACCTTTTTCGTCTTGTAATTTGAGTGTGACTGATCCCAAAACACCTTAGTTCTATAATACCCCTTTATTTATCACCACAAAGATAGCTGACATTGTTCCAGTTAGTCGAAATGTTAGGACAGAAAAAGACTAATGGATAAAATTAATGGAATTGTTTTCATCCTTAATACTTATACCCAGTGGAATCAATTTTCTCGTGCCATGTTATGGTCTGTGATATATGAGCAACACAGAGAAAGCAGAGTAAGGGTAAAGAAATATTTTCTCTGTTCCCCATTCAATGCATAAAATGAAAAGTTTCTTTTCAATCAAGGCAACGTTCCCAATTTCCAAAATCTATGAGATTTTTAAAGAACCTGATCAATCTATCTTTTCCTCCTGTCTACCCTATTTTGTAAAATAACTCTTAAGGGACAGAATTAGAAATATCAAGCTCACATGAGCATGAACTAATACTGCCATTGTAATGAGTTATTATTAAAGTAACAAAAGGTTGGCCAGCCAGTAATGCTTTCCTTCTTCCTCAAACTTTATTCCACCCACTAATAAGAGCATTAATATATACATCAAAGTTTGCAGGTACTTTCTCCTTTCTCACCAAATGTATTAATAAAAAGCAAACAAAGATAATTCTTATGCAAAATCTGGGAAGTCATTTCCTAAAATAACTTGAATTTATTATATTTACAAACACTAGGTTTGTGTTATAGGGTTTCTACACATGAGATCACGTGTAACATGGTATATGTGTACACATACACTTAAATTTTTAAGAAATTGTCACAGATTCTCAAATAAAGCTGGGACTCAGGCAATGGGGAATCAATTTATTGGCCTAAGAAATATATTTTGCAGATGGGAAGATAAAGATCTAGAGAGATTAAGCTAATTCACAGCCAAGAAAAGCCAGAGACCTAACCTTCAAATTAACAGTCTATTTTTTTTTCCAACAGAAGAAATTTGTATGTGTAAATTGATGTATCTCATATTAAGTTAAATGTGTATCAAGAACATTGTGGTAGGGACAAGCTAGTTTTTCATGAAATCCATTTTCCCTTAATCCAAAGCACCCAACTACAGTACTTGTATCAGCTCTTCCCAGTTATGTGTGACTGAGACTCTTAATTCTGGCCACAGGAACATGAGTAGAGATGATGACAACACTTCCAGTCCTGACCCATGACAAACTCCCATGTGAGATTCAAACTGTTTCTTCCCCTGTCTATAGGATAATGATTAATAATAGGGGAACCTGGAGGCCAATGCAGATGGTGCAGCACCTGTTGGCCTGAGAATCTAACACCTTTGTGAAGCAGAGGCCATGGACTTTGTAGACTTCATGGACTCCATTAATAGCCCTTTTTAGAATTCACATACAGAAGAAAAAAACTTCATTGAGGTTTTTGGATTTAACTGATACCGAATGGAGCATTATGTTAGGTAGTACAGACATACTAAGGATACTAACTGAAAATGGAATTTAGGCCTCTTGTTTCAGATTGGTACTATACCCTGTAAGTGAGAAAAACACAATCAGTTCTACTTTAAATCTATTTGTTAGTCTCAGGAATACTTGTGAAAAGAATACTTCTTTTAAATAAGGGATAGCAATCAAAATTTTAATTAAAGCATTTTAATTAAGACACATGTAAGTAGTGTAGGGAGAAATCAAATCCAAAAATCTCTTTTGGAAAGCCAAAGAAGGAAAGCTCTACATTTTAAAATAAAATGTTATTTTCATTTAATGGTATTAGGTACATTTAAATTAATTAGCGCAGTGTGAAAATTATGTGATAACGTTATTCAGTATTACATAGTATAATTATTAATGATTCAAATAAATAATGACTATATTTAGGAAGTTTTACTGTACATAGGGTGCTATTAAATCCTGCAAAACAACGTTTGTTCTATTGTTTTCCTGTATTATTACCTCAAAGATATGTTAGCTTGAGTGTTCTGGAATGGAGGTCTGCCGTATCAGTCTTAAAATCTGAAAACATTGGCCTAAATGGAAACCTGTCTGAGATACCTATAGAATCTGAACACTAATTTCTGGGGCTTCAAGAGAAGTAGTAGTTATGTATTTGTCTGAACTGACAGGCAGTGGTAAGAAGCTCACCCAGAGCTAGATATCCTGACATTCACATTTTCACTGAGTAGCAGAGGAGTAGTGGCAATGATGATGGCCACCACGGTATAAAGAGATCAAACTTTCACTTTTCTTTGCATTGATGTATTTATGTATGTATGACCCAAGTTTTCCAAACAACATGTATATATGGCTATTCTTTCTTTAGTATAGGAGTTTTGATCAATGACTAAGAGAATGACAAGTAATGCCATTAAAAAATAATAATAATTAACTTCCCTGGAAAAAAATGTTTTTTAAATGTTTCTTTAAAATGAGTCTATATAAGAATTTACTCAAAATCTAGAATATAAAATAATGATACCATTTTATCTATAACATACACAATTTTAAAAAATCATAATATTAACATTGGCAAGGTGGAATAATATATAATAATTAATTCTTAAGTAAAATTGCTCAAGAAAATGACATGGCATTAGGCATTATTTTTTCTAATTTGCAGTAAAATATTCTAAAAAAATGTGATTGACTGAAAAAATAAGCCTTATTCTTCACTCCCCATTCATCTATGAGTAAGCAAGTAGGCTTTCACCAGACACTGTATCTGCCAGTGCCTTGATCTTGTACTTCATACACTCCATAACTGTAAGCAATACATTTCTGTTGTTTATAAGCCTCCCAGTTTATGGCATTGTTGTTACAGCAGCCCAAATGGATTAAGACAGTAAGTCATCTAGCCACCCTACAGCTGACCACAGACATGTAGTTGAGCCCAGCTGTGTGAAGCCAATGAGTTTTGGAATGATTAGTTACACCATATTATTGTGGGTATGTAACTAAAACAGAATCGTAGATTTGTTACAACTATATTGCACCTCTAAAGACTCTTTAAGCTTATTGTATACATTCCTGCCTTAGACTTGCAATCAGCATGATACTGAATATGAAAAACTCCTCAAAATCACTGTTGATTCAACAAATAATTTTAAAAAATAATTGTGAGGAAAATCCTACAACTTTACAGATTTAAGGTACATATCACTAATATATGGTCATGTTTGGATCCTAATTTTAACAAATGAACTATAAATGAAAACATTAGTGACTTAAATAGATGCATCTGAATATTCAAAACTATCGATAATAGTTTTGTATAATAATGGTGTTGTGATTATGTTTTTAAAAAAGAATTCTAATCTTTGTTAGCTGCATACTGAAATATTTTAAGCGGATACTGTATGTTTGGAATTTGCTCAAAATAATTCAGTGTGATAGTGGTACACAGGTAGGTTGTGTTAGCGACCAATGATTCTCAAGCTTCAAGGTACATAAGAATCATTTGGGAATCTTTTAAAAAATGCAAATTCGGATTCAGCATTTCTGCAGTGAGGCCTGAGACTCTACATGTCTAACAAGCTTCTAGATGATGCCAATGTTACTGGTCCCCAGAGCACACTTTGAGTAGTAAGGTTATAGATGAAATGAGTGGCCATGAATTAGTAATTGTGTGCCTGGATAATGGGTACACAAGGGTTCAAAGAATTATACTTCCTACTTTTATTTATTTTAAAGTTTTCATAATAAAACTCTTTAAAGTAATAATTCTAATTCAGTTGTACAGACAATATCACATTGCCACTGGAAAAGTGAGGTCCTAAATTGTATTTTTCTCACTGACTTTAGGTATTCTAGCTATTTTCAAAAACTGAACCATTGAGACAAAAGGAGTCCAAAAAGGCTTTATGGAGGAGGTGTTATTTTTACCTTGGTCTTTATGAGTGGATAGATTCATGTGTGAGATAAAGGAGTGAAAGAGTAGAGGTAGAAACTACCTGAGTAAATGCATAAAGGCAAGAATAAAATTAGCATGATTACATGGAAGACTAGTAGCTTGCATGATAATGGAAAATTTGAAAATTATTTATACATTTGCAAGGTTGCCATGGAATTCAAGAACTCAAAATATGTATTGTTGCTTTCTTTGTTTTTGAACTTTCACTTTTTAAAAATTGAAGTATAGTTGATTTACAATGTTGTGTCAATTTCTGCTTTCATGGTGAGGCATAGTGATCAACTGGGAAAGAAAAACAAACAAGGAACATAATTTAATTAACCGCTAGATGGTGCCAAAGCCCCTCCTGACCATCTCACAGCTTGAATTTATTCCTCCTGCCCTCCCCTATGAAATCTGGAGTAGAATCAGAGTATAAAATAGAAACTCACTGTTTTAAGCAAGTAGTTAAAATAATTAAAATTTGAACCTAGCTATTACCAAGAATAATTTAATCATAAGGGAACTCATGCATTTTAATCAGATATTAAATGCATTTATTAGTTCACATTAAGTGATGGATAAAGTACACATTCATGTTTGACAAGTTTATTCTTCCTTAAATATCTTGGCAAACTGCAGATAAAGTTTTATTGGAAGCACTAATAATACCACTAAAATGAATTCTGCAACCTTATTTATTATATCCATTATTGTGATTTTTTGAATACATTTTCAAAACTAAAAAAAAAATACGCGAATTATCTTTTTCCTAAAGCTCTTCATAAAAGAATAAACTTAATATTATTATTATAAAAGAACATGTGACTTAAGTACCAACATATATTTCTGAAAAGATATTTTAAAATTAGATTTATTAGGTTATGTTTTGACCACACAAGGGTCACTCTAACTTTAAGCGCTTAATTTTTCATGCTAATTCCAAGGTACTAGAGACCAGGAGGTTGGCGATCTTATTAAGACAATTCTATTAATGAGCTACATGTTTAACTTGTTCAAAAATTTCAGTACCAACACTTTTTAAAAGTATTTATGATGAATGATATTCAGTGAAATAAAAATAAATAAGGCATAATTTGAAGGGATGTGTGGTGAACAGTGTTAAATGTGGAAGAAAATTCTAGCTAAGTCTTAAATTTCTTCATTGGAAATTATGACTGGGAGTTCATAAGTTAATCAGCAGTTGGGAATTTCATTGTCAACCATGTGATAAAATATGAAGCCAGAATAGTATGGGTTTGGGAGCAAATTTCAAGTGAAAATTGAGACAGCAGTGGGCACTACTCTTTCAAGAAGCAGGGCACTGAAGAGAAAGATAAAATTAGAACTCTATCTTCAATGGGAATTCAGGAAAGAAGGACAATTTAGAATGCAATACTTGGATTTACCATGTAAATAAAATGAGAGTGTTAGAGTGATATGATTTCCAAATTTGGACACTATTTGTGTAATGTGGAATAGTAACAAAAAAAGCTTTTGAAAAAAGAACTAATAGATAGTTTAGTGTTCATTTAGAATCTTATTTCTATGATTGTACAAAGAAATAATATTTTAGTTATTCCTCAGGGATAAGGCTATGACTTAAATTGCTTCTGACTACAAAGTGAAATTATATAACTTGAAATGAGATAAATTTTATCAAAGAATACCAATCAGAAACAGTTTTGAAATTTTCAAAGAGAAATATTGTTTATAATTTAATATTTTATGGAGGAAAAATTTATAAACAATGAATAATAAAGTTTTTAAAGCCATGTCTTTCATAAAACAGTATAAGTTGTTAGTAGTAATCATAGTAAAATTGCAGGCAATTGGATGTTTCTAATTAATA
>NW_021700740.1:0-1505 GCF_005190385.1 Monodon monoceros
CCTGCTGTGTGACTCTGGACCGTTACTTCACCTCTCCGAGCCTCAGTGATGCCCTGTCCAAACCTTGCAATGGCTCCTCCTTTCCCTCCGTTAAAGCCAGCATCCTTACAATGGATTCTAAAGTTGCAAGTGGGGACTCCCTTTGTGCCACATCGGATAAGACTCAGTGCTCCCAATGCAGGGGACCTGGGTTCGATCCCAGGTCAGGGAACTAGATCCCATATGCATGCCACAACTAACCGGTGGGCTTTAGACAGATTTATTGGCAGGGGAGATAGAGGGGGGAAATAGAAGGAGGCAAGGATGTGTGGGACATTTGGTCTTTTTTTAAAAACAAATTTATTTATTTATTTTTGGCTGCGTTGGGTTTTCGCTGCTGCACGCGGGCTTTCTCTAGTTGCGGCGAGCAGGGGCTACTCTTCGTTGCGGTGCGCGGGCTTCTCATTGCGGTGGCTTCTCTTCGTTGCGGAACACAGGCTCTAGGCACGTGGGCTTCAGTAGTTGTGGCTCGAGGGCTCTAGAGCGCAGGCTCAGCAGTTGTGGCACCGCAGGGGCTTAGCTGTGTCACCAGGGAAGTCTGTGTCGGCAGGCAAGTCCCGACATTTGGTCTTGAAGAAAAAAAGTGATTTATTTTTCCCGACATTTCAGTTATTGGAATTAGTAAATCAAAAATTCTAAAACTTCAGATAAACAGAAATTCCTTTAGGATTGGGGAGGGGAGCAAGGCGTATTCCTAACTGGAATCCCATGCACTTTAGATGATCCCACGGACTATGTGAAGTTTTGTGTGTGTGCATCTTGTGCATGTTTGTGGAGAGTGTGCCAGAGCCCTCACTGAAGTCTTGGACACAAAAAGTTAGGGGCCCCTGGCTCAGGACAGCCCCAAATGTGTCTGCTGAATGCTGCTGACTTCCTGCCACCTGGATGCCTGTGAGAGTTGCTGTTGGCCCTTTCTGACTCCGGTTCCCCACTTTAAAATGGTGCATGGGACTTCCCTAGTGGTGCAGTGGTTAAGAATCCGCCTGCCAATGCAGGGGACACAGGTTCGAGCCCTGGCCTGGGAAGATCCCACATGCCGCAGAGCAGCTAAGCCCGTGCGCCACAACTACTGAGCCTGTGCTCTAGAGGACGCGAGCCACAACTACTGAGCCCGTGCGCCACAACTACTGAAGCCTGTGCACCCTAGAGCCTGTGCTCTGCAACAAGAGAAGCCACTGCAGTGAGAGGCCCATGCGCCGCAACGAAGAATGGCCCCTGCTCGCCGCCAACTAGAGAAAGCCCGCGCACAGCAACAAAGACCCAATGCAGCCAAAAATAAATAAATAAATTTATAAAAATAAAAACAAAAAATGGTGCAGTAACTTTCTCAAGACTAATTTTGTGAGGAGGTGCAGCAAAGGGTACGCGCTCAGGCTCAGGAAGCTGACGGCCTGGGTTTGAATACTGGTCCAGCCAGTCCCTGCTGTGTGACTCTGGACCGTTACTTCACCTCTCCGAGCCTCAGT
>NW_021700741.1:0-2239 GCF_005190385.1 Monodon monoceros
CAGGTCTTATGTTTAAGTCTTTAAGACATTTTGAGTTTATTTTCGTGTATGGTGAAAGGATGTGTTCTAACTTCACTGGTTTATATAAGGCTGTCCAACTTTACCAACACCACTTGCGGAAGAGACTGTCTCTTTCCCATTATATATTCTTGCCTCCTTTGTCAAAGATTAATTGTCAAAGATTAACTGAGGTGTGTGGGTTTATTTCTGGGCTCTGTATTCTGTTCCATTGATCCATATGTCTGTTTTTGTGCCAATACCACGCTGTTTTGATTACTGTGACTTTGGAGTACTGTCTGAGTCTGGGGTGGCTATGCCTCCAACCTTGTTCTTTTTCTTCAGGATTGCTTTGGCAATTCTGGGTCTTTTATGGTTCTGTATGAATTTTAGGATTATTTGTTCTAATTGTGTGAAAAATGTCATGGGTAATTTGATAGGGATCGCATTAAATCTGTAGATTGCTTTGGGTAGTATGAGCATTTTAACAATATTAATTCCTCCAACCCAAGAACATGAGATGTCTTTCCATTTGTTTGAATCATCTTCACTTTCCTTTATTAATGTCTTACAGTTCTCAGCGTATAAGTCTTTTGCCTTCTTGGTGAGGTTTATTCCTAAGTATTTTATTTTGGGGGTTGTGATTTTAAAAGGCATTGTTTTTTTACATTCCCTTTCCGATATTTCATTGTTGGTATAAAGAAATGCAACCAATTTCTGTATGTTAATCTTGTATTCTGCTACCTTGCTGAATTCGTTTATCAGTTGTAGTAGTTTTCATGTAGAGTCTTTAGGGTGTTCTATATGTAGTATCATATCATCTGCATCTAATGACAATTTTACCTCTTCCCGAAGGAATTAATCTTGAAGTTCTACTAAGACTTTTGGGATACCTGTTTTAATGAGCCACTACTTCCTGCCTGAGATTGCACTATGTGCCAGAGATTCTAGAATTAGCATACTAAAACTAATAATGCAAACAACAACAACAGATCTTCACAAACCTTCCTTGCAAGGAAGTAAAGTCCACTGGAAAAACAGACAAGTGAAACACACATTCAAAATGGCAGTGATTCTCAAACATTTATGTGCTGAAAAATCATGACAAGCATGATAACCAGAGCAATTACTAGACCCCTTCTCCAGCTGGTCAGGTGTAAGGTCCTGTATCTCTATTTTTGGTGAATGCCTCCAGGAGAGTCTGAGACAGATGTTCTCAGTTGTCGTCAACCTTTAGTGTGCATCAGATTTGCCTGAGAATATTGTTAAAACACAGATTGCAGGGCTCCAGTGCCAGAGTTCTAACCAGTTTCCAGGTGTGGCTGATATTGCTGGCCCAGGGACCACATTTTGAGAACCACCTTTCAAAACTCTGCAGTATGCAGTTGTGTGTGTTGTGAATGCAGTATGCGGTTGTGTGTGTTGTGAATGAGACGGGCCCAGAGAACCAAAGGAGGGCAAAGGGACTGCCCTAAATTAGTCAGAGGTAGCAATAGCAGCTAGAATGGATTGACCCAAGAAAAAATTATAAGAACTTTACCTGCATTTGCTCATTTAATCCTTTCAGTAAGGTACATAGGTGCTACTTAGTGTTCCTCTTTTACAGGGGTGTCCAGAGAAGGTAACAACTTTGCCCACGTCCTAAACTGGTAAGTAACAGATTAAGAATTCAAGTCTAGGAAGTCTGATTCCAGAGCCCACACCTCTACCCTTTCTGCATGTAGAGAGGAGTAAAGGGTTGTCAGTGAAGCCTTCCTGGGGGCCCTGGCCTCTGAGTGTAGATAGAAGGATGAGTGGACATAAAGATCATTATTTGTGTGTGACGGGGGTCAGGGAGGAAGTATGAGGGCTTCCAGAAGAGCCCGCCCTCCCCATACATCTGCTATAAGCAAGTCTGATGATCAGGAGTCCGGAACATGAGTATGACTATGGGATACTGAGAAGGGTTCTAGAACCCTGAGGTTAGAGTTCTGGATCAGTTAGTAGGTAACAGAAAGTGAATGAGTGATTTACCTTACTTTCCACGGGTAGCAGGAAGTTTGGAGATAGTCCCTCTAGCGTTAGTCCAGCTGCTGAAGGGCATCACCAGGGCACTGGGTTGCTTCGCTCTTCCAGCTTCCACATCTCTAGCACGTCCACATAGCTTCAAAGTGACCCCAGAATCTCCAATAGTGTTCCAACAATTTGGGCAGGAAGAAAGAAAAGGAAAAAAAAAAGAAATTAAGTAAGAAAAAAAAGGCAG
>NW_021700742.1:0-1112 GCF_005190385.1 Monodon monoceros
ATTAATGTTCTTTAGTTACAAATATGCAGTTCCTGAAAAAAGAAGAATAAAAAAAGTGAAGACAGCAGCCATGCTCATGGAACCCATGGAAGCCAGCATCATGACCAATTACCTGTTGACTGAAACACCAGGCCTGCCTGCTTGCCCACAGATCCCTTAGCAGCTGGTCCACCCATGGTCCCTGCCACCTGGCCCACCAGAATCTCTGGCCTGGGCTGACTATGAAGGGCTTTCCCTTTCTAGGCCAATCTGCAAAGACCAGAATTGGTGACTATTTCTTCAAATGTGCAAGCATCAATAAAAGGATACAAAGATCAATAGAATTAGGAAAGCATGATTCTACCAAAAGAGCAAATTACATAAAGCACCAAAGAAATGTTATTGAACTGCCTGAAAAACAAAAAACGAACAATCCTCTTAAAGAAGTTCAGTCATCCATTAGATAAAAAACTAAATGATATCAGGAAAATAATACATAAACAAATGAAAAGTTCAACAAAGATATAGAAACCATAAAAAAAAAAAGAACCAAACAAATTCTGGAACTGAAGAATAAAGTGTCTGACATAAAAAATTCAACAGAAGGCTTCAAGAGCAGACTTGGTCAACCGGAAGAAAGAATCAGTGAAGTTGATGCCAGATCATTTAAAATTATCCAGTTAGAGGAAGAAAAAGAAAAAAGAATTAAAAAAATAAGGAAGACAGCCTATGGAACTTATGGAACATGATCAAGTGAACCAATATATTCATCAGATGAATTCCAGGAGAAGAGAAAGAGAAAGGGGCAGAAGAGTTATTTAAAGTAATATTGGCTGAAATTTTCCCAAATCTATGGTGAGCAACCAGCTTCATGAAGCCTAAAGAACAAAAACTGAGGGAACTGGTCACTAGACTTGACTTAAAAGAAGTGCTAAAGGGACTTTTTCAAATTGAAACAAAAGAAAGATAAACAGCAACAAGAAAGCATTTGAAAGCTCCCTATTAAAGTAAATATATAGTCAAATTCAGAATACTCTAACATTGTAAAGGTGGTGAGTAAATCCCTCTTATCCCTAGTATAAAAGCTAAAAGACAAAAGTATTAAGAATACCTATAATCCAAAAATTTGTTAA
>NW_021700743.1:0-13463 GCF_005190385.1 Monodon monoceros
GGAACTCCCATAAGGTTAATAGCTGATTTCTCAGCAGAAACTCTACAAGCCAGAAGGGACTGGCATGATATATTTAAAGTGGTGAAAGGGAAGAATCTACAAACAAGATTACTCTACCCAGCAAGGATCTCATTCACATTTGACGGAAAAATCAAAAACTTTACAGACAAGCAATAGGAAAGAGAATTCAGCACCACCAAACCAGCTCTACAACAAATGCTAAAGGAACTTCTCTTAGTGGGAAACACAAGAGAAGAAAAGGACCTACAAAAGCAAACCCATAACAATTAAGAAAAAGGTAATAGGAACATATATATCAATAATTGCCTTAAATGTGAATGCATTAAATGCGCCAACCAAAAGACACAGGCTTGCTGAATGAATACAAAAACAAGACCCATATACATCCCATCTACAAGGGACCCACTTCAGACCTAGGGACACATACAGACTCAAAGTGAGGGGATAGAAAAACATATTCCATGCAAATGGAAATCAAAGCTGGAATAGCAATACTCATATCAGATAAAATAGACTTTAAAATAAAGAATGTGACAAGAGACAAAGAAGGACACTACATAATGATCAAGGGATCAATCCAAGAAGAAGATAAAACAATTATAAATATATATGCACCCAACATAGGAGCACCTCAATACATAAGGCAACTGCTAACAGCTGTAAAAGAGGAAATCGACAGTAACACAATGGACAGATCATCCAAAATGAAAATAAATAAGGAAACAGAAGCTTTAAATGACACAATAGACCAGATAGCTTTAATTGATATTTATAGGACATTCCATCCAAAAACAGCAGATTACACTTTCCTCTCAAGTGTGCATGGAACATTCTCCAGGATAGATCACATCTTGGGTCACAAATCAAGCCTCAGTAAATTTAAGAAAATTGAAATCATTATCAAGCATCTTTTCTAACCACAACTCTATGGATCAGAAATTAATTACAGGGAAAAACACGTAAAAAACACAAACACATGGAGGCTCAACAATACGTTACTAAATAACCAAGAGGTCACTGAGGAAATCAAAGAGGAAATCAAAAAATACCTAGAGACAAATGACAATGAAAACACGACGATCCAAAACCTATGGGATGCAGCAAAAGCAGTTCTAAGAGGGAAGTTTATAGCTATACAAGCCTACCTAAAGAAACAAGAAAAATCTCAAGTAAATAATCTCACCTTACACCTAAAGGAACTAGAGAAAGAAGAACAAACAAAACCCAAAGTTAGCAGAAGGAAAGAAATCATAAAGATCAGAGTAGAAAAAAACAAAAGAATAGCAAAGATCAATAAAACTAAAAGCTGGTTCTTTGAGAAGTTAAACAAAATTGATAAACCATTAGCCAGACTCATCAAGAAAAAGAGGGAGAGGACTCAAATCAATAAAATTAGAAATGAAAAAGAAGTTACAACAGACACTGCAGAAATACAAATACAAAGCATCCTAAGAGACTACTACAAGCAACTCTATGCCAATAAAATGGACAACCTGGAAGAAATGGACAAATTCTGAGAAAGGTATAACCTTCCAAGACTGAACCCGGAAGAAACAGAAAATATCAACAGGCTAATAACAAGTAATGAGATTGAAACTGTGATTAAAAATCTTCCAACAAACAAAAGTCCAGGACCAGATGGCTTCACAGGTGAATTCTATCTAACATTTAGAGAAGAGCTAACACCCATCCTTCTCAAACTCTTCCAAAAAATTGCAGAGGAAGGAACACTCCCAAACTCATTCTGTGAGGCCACCATCACCCCGATACCAAAACCAGACAAAGATACTACAAAAAAAGAAAATTACAGACCAATATCACTGATGAATATAGATGCAAAAATACTAGCAAACAGAATCCAACAACACATTAGAAGGATCATACACCATTATCAAGTGGGAGTTATTCCAGGGATGCAAGGTTTCTTCAATATACGCAAATCAATCAGTGTGATACACCACATTAACAAATTGAAGAATAAAAAACATATGATCATCTCAATGGATGCAGAAAAAGCTTTTGACAAAATTCAACACCCATTTATGATAAAAACTCTCCAGAAAGTCGGCATAGAGGGAACCTACCTCAACATAATAAAGGCCATATACGACAAACCCACAGCAAACATCACTCTCAATGGTGAAAAACTGAAAGCATTTCCTCTAAGATCAGGAACGAGACAAGGATGTCCACTCTCGCCACTGGTATTCAACATAGTGTTGGAAGTCCTAGCCACGCAATCAGAGAAGAAAAAGAAATAAAAGGAATACAAATTGGAAAAGAAGAAGTAAAACTGTCACTGTTTGTAGATGACATGATACTATACACAGAGAGTCCTAAAAATGCCACCAGGAAACTGCTAGAGCTAATCAATGAATTTGGTGAAGTTGCAGGATACAAAATTAATGCACAGAAATCTTTTGCATTCCTATACACCAATGATGAAAAATCTGAAAGAGAAATTATTGAAACACTCCCATTTACCACTGCAACAAAAAGAATAAAATACCTAGGAATAAACCTACCTAAAGAAACAAAAGACCTGTATGCAGAAAATTATAAGACACTGATGAAAGAAATTAAAGATGATACCAACAGATGGAGAGATATACCATGTTCTTGGATTGGAAGAATCAATATTGTGAATATGACTATACTACCCAAAGCAGTCTACAGATTCAATGCAATCCCTATCAAATTACCGATGGCATTTTTTACAGAACTAGAACAAATCATCTTAAAATTTGTATGGAGACACAGAAGACCTCGAACAGCCAAAGCAGTCTTGAGGGAAGAAAACGGAGCTGGAGGAATCAGACTTCCTGACTTCAGACTATACTACAAAGCTACAGTAATCAATACAATATGGTACTGGCACAAAAACAGAAACATAGATCAATGGAACAAGATAGAAAGCCCAGAGATAAACCCACGCACCTATGGTCAACTAATCTATGACAAAGGAGGCAAAGATATACAATGGAGAAAAGACAGTCTCTTCAATAAGTGGTGCTGGGAAAACTGGACAGCTACATACAAAAGAATGAAATTAGAACACTCCCTAACACCATACACAAAAAGAAACTCAAAGTGGATTAAAGACCTAAATGTAAGGCCAGACACTATAAAACTCTTAGAGGAAAACATAGGAAGAACACTCTTTGACATAAATCACAGCAAGATCTTTTTTGATCCATCTCCTAGAGTAATGGAAATAAAAACAAAAATAAACAAATGGGACCTAATGAAACTCCAAAGCTTTTGCACAGCAAAGGAAACCATAAACAAGACGAAAAGACAACCCTCAGAATGGGAGAAAATATTCACAAACGAATCAATGGACAAAGGATTAATCTCCAAAATATATAAACAGCTCATGCAGCTCTATATTAAAGAAACAGACAACCCAATCCAAAAATGGGCAGAAGACCTATATAGACATTTCTCCAAAGAAGACATACAGATGGCCAAGAAGCACATGAAAAGCTGCTCAACACACTAATTATTAGAGCCATGCAAATCAAAACTACAATGAGGTATCACTTCACACCAGGTAGAATGGGCATCATCAGAAAATCTACAAACAAGAAGTGCTGGAGAGGGTGTGGAGAAAAGGGAACCCTCTTGCACTGTTGGTGGGAATGTAAATTGATACAGCCACTATGGAGAAAAGTACGGAGGTTCCTTAAAAAACCAAAAATAGAATTACCATATGATCCAGCAATCCCACTACTGGGCATATACCCAGAGAAAAGCATAATTCAGAAAGACACATGCACACCAATGTTCATTGCAGCATTATTTACAATAGCCAGGTCATGGAAGCAACCTAAACGCCCATCGACAGACGAATGGATAAAGAAGTTGTGGCACATATGGAATGGAATTTTACTCCATTCAATGGAGTAAATGGAATTTTACAATGGAATTTTACTCAGCCATAAAAAAGAACGTAATTGAGTCATTTGTAGAGATGTGGATGGATCTAGAGACTGTCATACAGAGTGAAGTCAGAAAGAGAAAAACAAATACCGTATATTAATGCATGTATGTGCGTTATATATATTATTATTATATTATATATATTATATTATATATAATATATTAATATATTATTATTACATTATTAATTATGATAATATTGTTATTAATTAATAATAGCATGTAATTATAATATTGATTATTATTAATATTATTAATAATATATTATATATATAATAATATTAACACATGTATGTATAAAATTGGTACAGATGAACCGGTTTGCAGGGCAGAAGTTGAGACACAGATGTAGAGAACAAACGTATGGACACCAAGGGGGGAAAACCACAGTGGAGTGGGGATGGTGGTGTGCTGAATTGGGCGATTAGGATTGACATGTATACATTGATATGTATAAAATTGATGACTAATAAAAATAAATAAAATTAATGATTAAATGTATAAAACCCTGCTCTCAATAGAACTTTATGCAGTGGTGGAAATGTGCTGTATCTTTGCTGTTCTGTATGGCAGCTGGTAGCCTCTAGCCACATGTGGTTATTGAGTATTTGAAACGTGCTAATGAGATTAAAGAACCGAAGTTTTTGTTTTATTTTCGTTAATTTAAATTTAAATTATTACATGTGGCTAGTAGCTTTTGTTTTGGACGATGCAGTCTTTAGAATATAATAGTATATACGTGCAATTAAAATGAAATTTTTCTTTGGGGAGTATTTTTTGGAAAAGTTGAAACTATGATGAACATACTTAAACAATTTATTTATATACATGTAATTTTATAGCCACATGAACTGAAAGGATTCTTCCAGTGGTTTTGTACTTTAAAAAAAAACTATATATTTTACTAGATAGATTTCAGGAACATAAATATTCTTTTGTAGTTAGTTTTTATATATTTCTTTTGTATAACCAATACTACATTCTGAAATAATCAAATAGGTTTTCACATTCAATTTTTAAAAAAGAATGACAATAGGAAGAAAGAAGATACTCTGAGATGAGACCTCAGATTTAGTTTCATTTGCCATTGGTGTGCTTGGCAGTATTAAGGCATTTGCAGAATTTTTGTGGCTACTGATTTAACTCTAAGTTGGAGATACAGTTTATGTAAATTTCCTTTGAAAAAGTTAGAGCCATACAAAATGAAAATAGTGTTACAAATGTTTTTGTTAATTATGGAACATGTCAGAAATTTTATTCATTTTCTGTGAATATGCTTTTGAGTTTTAAACATTGTGATCCTTATGATGAGAGCAATGCCTCTGCTTGGTAGAAAGGTAAAAGTATTAAGGGATATAAATTCTCGAAATAAAAGTTTGACTAAAACAAAGTCATAACTGAATAATTTTAGCATAAATTATTAAAGATATGACTACTTGGGGGGATTATTTTCAGAGTAGTTTTTCTTATCTAGGACTGAGATTAGGAAAATTTAATAACTAATTATTTGCAAGCAGTTTAATATATTAATACCTCTTATCTTTGCCATTACCAAGTGAATAAAATATTTTACTCAGTATTATGACTAAACAGTTTCACTTTAGTATTTGAACTGTTTAAGCAGTTTATGTGTATTTTTATTCAACTAGCATTCAATTGTTATTGGTTTTATTTTGCAGCATCATTACTTTTAAGAGGTGGTAATTATTTAAAACTTTGTCCACAAGCATTTTGAATTGTATAGAACTGATGGCTTCTCCATAAGTTGTGTATTATGTAAAGTCACAGGTGCAGCCTCAATATGAATGATGAACTTTTCTGTATGTAATAAAAACTAATTTTTGAAGCAATATATATTTACATTGGGTTGGCCAAAAAGTTCGTTAGGGTTTTTTCCCTAAGATGTTACAGAAAAACCCCAGTGAACTTTTGGCTTACCCAATATTTATATATGATAATCATTACCCTGTATCTGTCTTAAAATAGTGGTTTTAACTTTCCCTAAGTTGCGTTACACTAAGAGTCTTCTCATATATTAAGGATGGTAGTTTAATATTTTTTAATTTTTAATACAAGTACTAAATGATCTTACTATTTGGCATTTAGTGTTTTGTGTTATGTTTGGATGTAGTGTCTGTTATAGGTTAAATCACTGAAAATGAAGTTTTAGGTAAAAGCAATTCTGTTTTCTGCCATGTAGCTCAGGTTTTCTTTAAGATGCATTGTTTTAAATTATAGTCAGTTTAGCTTAATCTTGTTTATTTTTATAATAACTATTTTTATAGTAACTTTATATTTTTATATAAAGATGCTTGATGTTTTTCAAAAAAGGATACTATTATTAACACACTCTTTCCTGAGTATAGAAAGAATATAGTACATTCAACCCTTTACCTAACTAAATATTTGACATGTAGGTCATCTGTAACCCCACTGCTTCTAAGCATGTTCTGTTAATCTTACTTCTCTTTAGTAAACATAACATTTCATAATTAGTTTGCCTATTCTCTTTAAAAACACCAATATGCATATTTCACAGTTCTCTTTGAATTTGATAAATTTAATGTTGATGTAAAAAACCAAATGTTTTGAGTAACATTACTCAGAAACATCTTAGATTGATCATATCTAATTCAGAATAATAAACATTTCACAGGGTCATGAAAGTCTTAGCTTTTAAGGCATCCTAGTATTCAGTATAACCCTTTAATTGGTATGTGCTAAGATTTTGAAATATGTTTGATTTGCTGTGAGATTAAGGATAGAGGCAAAATTCTTTATTTTTTATTTTACTTATTTTTTTAAAGACACCTAGCTGTTGGGTAGAAGAAGGCACAGAAAAGAGATCACATCAGCGTTCTGCATCATGGGGAAGTGCTGATCAACTAAAAGAGGTAAGTCACTTCTGTTTTCAGTCTATGTGCTGCTTTGGTCCTAGCAAATTATCTTAACTATTTCCTGAATATAATGATACTTCCTATATTTGTGATAAACTTACCTCTCTCAGAGTTTTAAGGGTTGCCTTCCACATTTTGGTGAACAATTCTGAGTTTACATTATTTGTGCCCTTCATATTCTTTATAAATATTTCTTATGTACCCACTCAGCTTTTGCCTTTCCAGAATGAAGTCTGATTTTATGTAATTTTGTCTTGTTTATTTGTTATATTTTGTTCCCACTTCAGCTTTCTTATTCTTGAGTTACCGCAACTAGAACTATAGATCACAATTTTTACAAAGGTAGGATAGTGTTTTCTGTTTCTTATAATTTTTTAATGATATCCAGCATATTGTTGCCCTTTGAGACCCGATAGTATAGTGGAATCCATGTCTTTGAGAAAGTTATTATAACCCATTCCCTTATGAATAACCCAAATTATGATAATTTTATGTATTAATATATTTTTTGATTATTTTCCTGTAGTGTTATCTTTTATCCATCTAAATTCTTATTTGCTTTTATAAAATTACAGAAACTTAGAGTTGGAAGGTCATCTAGTCCATCTCCTATATAAACACTCCTTCTTAGAAAACATTCATCTAGTCTATTACAGTCATTCTCAGTGAGAAAAGCTTATCACTTTGCAAGAAAACCAAACCAGTTCTGTTTGTTGCCCCTTAAGTTGTTAGTTTATTTTGTACTATATTGAACTGAAAATTATACCCCTAAGTTTTGACTCTGCCCTCTGTATCAATATTGAATAAGTCTAATTTAAATATTTGAAAGGTTTGCAATATGTCATTTTCCTCCAGAGTAAACATTGACATTTCTCTCAAATATATTTCATATGCCATAGTATCCATACCTCTTAGTATCATTTTCATATACTATAGGTTATCAGTATTTCTTATATATTGTGGTGTCTGGACTGAATAGATATAGTAGTCTATTAGCATGATTTTGCCTGTGATTGTATTACATTTTTAGGAACTTCTTTGTATTATTGATGTACAGAAATCCTCAACTCCTATCTATGCACACAAACACATATGCGCAAAATCAGTTTTTCCCAACAGCAACAAAAAACAAAGGAAGCTGAGTCTGATATATCTAGTCTAAAATAGGTACATATCTATGCACAGAATATTGAGTAATATTGAATAAAAAGAAAATTTGCTCTTTTATCTTAGAGGTAAATACAATCTCAAAGTTATAGCCAAGATTAGGTATAGTTGACTTTGGACTACAGCAATACATGATATACACTATTAAAAAAGAAATGGCTGACATGACTGAGTGAGAGATTTAATTACTTTCCTCGCAAAGCAATCATAAAGCTGGACAAAACTGTCAAAACAAATTCATCACTCTGGAAATCAACCAAATAAATTGAGAAACTTTATTCATGAAAAGTACTGAACTCAGGGTAAGAATCTTAGCTGCAAACAAATAGGGAGGACCAATGGCTCTGCTAGTCTGAGATTGTGGTCTAATTTGTGACAAGCAACAGACTCATGGAGTAGCAGGATTTTATAGAGAGTTCTAGGAGGTAAGACAATCTTGGGGGCTTGGTAAGTTCACCACATATCACAGGTTGATTGGAGGCTGTAGACAGGCACAGCAGAATATCAAGTGGGCCCAGTCACCCACGTATCACTGGTTAGTGGAGCCTAAGAATATCTGGAAAGGAGATCAAACAGGCCTAGTGGTAGTAAAATCTGAGGCCAACTTTTAAAAGGCCCAAACTTTGAATGCACTCCTCATTTCACACACAAATCCTCATTCAGATACACACACATCCTGAGAGTGGAAGCTTTACTGGATTGAGATGTTTGAGTAAAATCTCTGAATAGTTTTTGGCTAAACACTAAGGTGACACTGGAGACCAGCTTAAAAAGGTCTTAAAAAGCCAGTCATAGAAAGAAAAATGAGGGGGGGAAAACGGAGTAGAGATATCAGCAACCACACATGGTGGGGAAAACAGACTTTCAGTCCATCAGCCACCCTCAAGAGAAAATCAGAATCTAGAGTTGCTCCAATATATTATCTAAAATGTCCAACATTCAACAAAAAATTTATAGAGATATGCAAAGAAACAAGAAAGGATGACCCATAGTTAAGGAAAAAAAGAAAACAGTCAATAGAAACTGTATCTAAGTGTCTCCATATATGTTGGATTTAGCAGACTAAAACATCAAAGCAGCTATTGTAAGTATGTTCAAAGAACTAAAGAAAACCATGTTTAAAGCATCAAAGGGAAGTAGGACCACAGTGACGCAATGAATAAAGAATTTCCACATAGATGTAATTATTATAAAAAATATACAAACAGAAACTGTAGCATTAAAAAGTATAGTAATTAAAAAAAATTCACTAGATGAGTTTGATAGAAGATTTAAGATGGCAGAAGGATCAGTGAATTTGAATATAGGTCAGGAGAATTTATATACTCTGAAAGAACAGAGGGAAAACGATTGAAGAAAAGTCAAGCCTCAGAGGCCTGTGGGGAAACATTAAGTTCATACATATACACATAATGGGAGACTGAGGGGAGGAGAGGGGAGTTAAAAAATATTTGAAGAGATAATGGCAGAAAACTTTCCAGATCTGATGAAACACAATCTATATAGATTCAAGAAGCTCAACAAACCCCAAGTAGGAAAACACGCAGAGCTGCACATAGACACATCATAGTTAAACTGTTGAAAGCTAAAGGAAAAGAGAAAATCTTGAAGCTGGAAGAAGAAAATGACTCATTACACATAGGGGACCAATAATACATTTAACAACTGGTATTTTTCATCAGAAACAGTGGAAACCATAAAGCATGACATATTCAAAGTGCTAAAAGAAAAATATCAACCAAGGATTCTATATTCAGAAAACCCAGTCTTTTAAAACAAAGGTGAAATAAAGTATTCCTGGATAAACAAAGATTGCGAGACTTTCCTGCTACTAGACTGTCTTACAAGAAATACTGAAGGTACTGACTCCAGTTTAATTCAAATCAATAGGAAGAATTGAAGAGTGTTGGCAAATATGTGGGTAAATATAAAACAGCCTATAGATAGATTTTTCTCATTTTTCTAAGACTATGTAAAACAATAATTCTAACACTGTTGGGTTTATAACATATACATTTAATATATATGACAATAATAACAAGAAAATAAGGGAAAAGACATATTTTGGAATATAGTTTCTCTTTTACTGGAATTAAATATTATTTTGAAGTAAATTATAATAAATTAGAATTCATGTTATAATCCCTACAGCAGTTGCTAACAAAATAACTCTATAAGAATAGGAAATAAAAAGTATCAGAAATGGATTAAAAAGATACAATAAAAAATATTTATCACAAAAGAAAGCAGTATAGGAGGAAGAGAGAAATACAAAAGATGTGACAAATAGAAAAATAGCAAAATGGCAGGAATAAATCTATTTAACTAATTACATTAAATGTGAATGGAATGAACATTATATTCAAAAGGCAGAGATTGTCAAACTGGATAAAAAAGCAACACTCAGCTATATGTTGTCTATAAGAAACACATGTTAGATTCCAAGACACAAATAGGTTGAAAGTAAAAAGATGGGGAAAGATACACAATGAAAACAGTAATGATAAGGAAACATCAAGACAAAATAGACTTTAAGACAAGAAGTATTACTGAAGACAAATAGAGACATTTCATAATGATTAAAGGTCAGTACATTCAGGAAGATATAGCAGTCAAAAATTGTATGTACATCTAACAACAGTCTCAAAATGCATGAAGCAAAACTGTGGAAGGAGAAATTCAGTTTCTCTAATTGGGGATTTCAATACCTTACTCTCAATACTTTAAAGAACTACTAAGTAGGTAGAAATCAGCAAGGAGACAGAGGAGTTCAACAGTATCATCAGTCCGTTTGACCTAACTGACATACATAGAAAACTCTACCCATTGACTGCAGAATACATATTCTTTTCAAACACGTGTGAAACATTTTCTGGGTGAGACTATATACTGGGCCATAAAACAACTCTCAGTAGGTTACACAGGACTGAAGTCATATAACATAAAGAAATCTTAAACAAACCCAAATATTTGTCAATTAAAGAACACTTACCTAATACCACAGGGAAATTTTAAATATTTAAATAAATGAAAGCAAAAAGACAACTTAGAATTTATGTGTACAGATAAAGCAATGCTTCAAGGAAAACTTATACCTTAAGTGCATATATAAGAAAAAGAGAAAATTCTCAAATCATTACTTTAAGCTTCTATCTTAAGAAACCAGACAAAGAAGAGCAAAGCAGAGCAAAAGCAAACAGAGGAAGGAAATGATAAAGAATATAGCAAAAACCAATGAAACAGAAAAATACTGGAAAAAAGCCAATAAAACTAAAAGTTGGTTCTTTGAAAAGATCAACAAGGTGGACAAACCTTTAGCTAGACTGACCAAGAAAAAAAAACACACAAATTACTAAAATCAGCAGTGAAAGGGGTGACATTACTACCAACCTTACATAACTTAAAAGTATTATAATGGAATATTATAATCAAATTTATGTCATCAATTTAGAAAATAAGCCAAAATGGATAAAATTCCAGCAAGACACAAATTACTAGAAATAAATTACCAAGACTGATTTAAGAACAAATAGAAAATATGAGCAGACTTGTAACAAGTAAATAAATTGAATGAGGAATTAAAAATCTTCCCACAAAGAAAATCCCGGGATTGGATTTGGTGAATTCTGTCAAATATTCAAAGAAGAAACAATGTTAATCGTTCACAAACTCTTTCAGAAAATAAAAGAGAAGGGAGCACTTACCAATTCATTTTATAAGTCCAGAGTTATCTGATTTCAAAGGCAGGCAAAGACATTAACATTTCAGGTCAATATCTCTCTTGAACGTAGATGCAAAAATCCTTAACAAAATATTAGCAAACCAAATCCAGCAACTTATATAAAGGATTATACACCAAAAACAAATGCGACTTGTTCCAGAAATGCAAAGTTCTTTTAAGATCCAAAATTCAATTAATGTAATAAACACTATATTAATAAAATAAAGAAACAAAACTGCATAATTATCTCAGTAGAGTCACAGAAAGCTTTTGCCAAAGTGCAGCATCCATTCATGATAAAAATCTCTAAACAAACCAGGAATAAAAAAGAATTTTCTCTGCCTGTTAAAGAGCATTTATGAAAAACGTACAGAGAATATCATATTCAATGGTGAAAGCAAGAATGCTTTCCTCTAAGATAAGAAATAAGATAGTGATGTCCACTGTCACCTTGTCACCACTTCTACTCACTTGCACAGGAGGTTATAGTCAGGCAAGAAAAATGAATAAAAGACATCCAGATTGTTAAGGAAGTGGTAAAACTGCCTTCATTCACAGATACATGATCCTATATGTAGAAATTATAGGGAACATACAAATATATTACTAGAACTAATACAAGTTTAGCAAGGTTGCAGAAAAAAAGATCAACATACAGAAATCAAGTGTTTGGTTGTTTGGCCTAGGCGACCCACCACTGGAGCTTACAGGCACTTTGGTGGGGTGAATGGTGGACTCTGGGGGGGTTCACACCAAGGAGTACTCCCCAGAACTTCTGCTGCCAGTGTCCTTGTCCCTGCGGTGAGCCACAGCCGCCCCCTGCCTCTGCAGCCGACCTTCCAACGCTAGCAGGAGGATCGAATGTGCTGTCACAGTTGTGAAAACTGATTAAAGGTAGAGTCTATGCAACCAGAGGGCAGACAGCAGAAGCAAGAAGAACTACAATCCTGCAGCCTGTGGAACAAAAACCATATTCACAGAAAGATCGACAAAAGGAAAAGGCAGAGTACTATGTACCAGATGAAGGAACAAGATAAAACACCAGAAAACCAACTAAATGCAGTGGAGATAGGCAACCTCCTAGAAAAAGGATTCAGAATGATGACAGTGACGATGATACAGGACCTCAGAAAAAGATTGAAGGCAAAGATCAAGAAGATGCAAGAAATGTTTAACAAAGATCTAGAAGAATTAAAGAACAAACAGACAGAGATGAACAATAGAATAACTGAAATGAAAAATACACTAGAAGGAATCAATAGCAGAATAACTCAGGCAGAAGAACAGATAACTGACCTGGAAGACATAATGGTGAAAATCACTTCCGTGGAACAGAATAAAGAAAAAAGAATGCAAAGAAATGAAGACAGCCTAAGAGACCTCTGGGACAACATTAAACGCAACAACATTTGCATTATAGGGGCCCCAGAAGGAGAAGAGAGAAAGAGCCTGAGAAAATATTTGAAGAGATTATAGTCAAAAACGTCCCTAACAGGGGAAAGGAAATAGCCACCCAGGTTCAGGAAGCACAGAGACTCCCAGGCGAGATAAACCCAAGGAGAAACAAGCCGACACACATAGTAATCAAATTGACAAAAATTAAAGACAATCAAAAATTATTAAAAGCAACAAGGGAAAAACAACAAATAACATACAAGGGAACTCCCATAAGGTTAATAGCTGATTTCTCAGCAGAAACTCTACAAGCCAGAAGG
>NW_021700744.1:0-1340 GCF_005190385.1 Monodon monoceros
TACTTAAGTCTATGTCTAGGTTGACAGATTTTGCAGGGAAGACGAACCTGAGAAGAGTGGAGGTCCAGAGAGTGTAAGTACATGGAAGTTAGAAAAAAAATAATAAAGGGAATTAGAAAAACTTTGGACTTTGGAGGTCATGTATTACTGAGTCAGACCTGAGGTTTCTAAGGAGTTATATACAAAATTGCTCTTTGGAATACTTGTTGATAAAGATAAGTGGAAAAACTAGAGTCGTTTCCAAGTGTAGGTAAGATATAATGAGAGGATGGAGGTGGAATGTAGCGAGGCCCAGAGAAAAGTGGGAAGGTCATATTGGGCCGCGATGGGGGTAATATCCTGCAGAACCGATGGTAGGGCAGACTATGGATTCATCTTTCTTATTTCGGCTCCCCACCTCATCCTTAATAATTCTTTGGGAATATTTCATTGCTCTGTGATGCAAGTACAGAATTAGAGTAAGGAGACTACACCCTAGGCGTCCAGCTGTCTGAGTCCTCAGTGTGCTTCAAATGATGGAGAACTATTGCTTCTTTATGAGAAGAGTTAGTACCTAGTAGCTAAGCTGAAGCTGGAGCTTACTGCAATATTGATTCCATTTTATATATACTGCTGTCATGGAGGTTCCTCCTCCTCTTTTCTTGACCATTATGAAATGAATCTATATTTCTAAATATTTGGGTATGTCAGATAAATACATTAAGTAAAGGAATCTTATATATTGCTCCCTGCATAATTAGCTCTTTCTGGTTCCTCTTTTACCTTCAGTAAATTAGCACAGGGAGAGACCTTGAAATGTTCTAATCAGAAGAGATTAGAACATCATATTTCTAGAGAGGTTGGTTGGACAGAGCAGGGGTCCCAGTGAGAATCAAAGCTTCTGTTTCTACTTGGAAGTGTACCTGCATAGAGTAGAGGGCTCCAGGAAATATCCTAGAATATTGCAATTAGAGAGGCAGGGTCTGGTACCAGATCAGTGTACTATGACATGTTTGTCAGTCATCTGATGTGAGATTCTTAGAGCCAATCCCATATGGTAGGGCTGAGTGCAGAGTGATGAAGAACCTGTGAAAGCCTCTGATTGCATGTTAAAGATGAAGCTCTGATTTCAGGGAGAATTTTCTTACCTGACTGAATGTCACCCTTCTGTGGGGATGAGATTCTGTGCTTTTCCTCTCTTGATGACCACTGACTGAAAATCTTTAGAGGATCATGTCTAGAAAGCATTCATTATTTAATTTCTTAAAGAAGAAAACATATTTATCCACTTTCAAATTGAGGATCAAGGGGAATGACATCAGTGAAAATGTCAGAGTAGGGAGCTCTGGCTTGTGTCCATC
>NW_021700744.1:1350-1752 GCF_005190385.1 Monodon monoceros
TCATTATCTCTGTGTCCATCCATGTTGCTGCAAATGGCATTATTTCATTCTTTTTTTATGTCTGAGTAATATCTATTGTATACATATACCACACCTTCTATATACATTCATTTATCAATGAACATTTAGGTTGTTTCCATGTGTTGGCTATTATAAATACTGCTGCAAGGAACATAGGGTTTTATGTATCTTTTTGAATTATAGTTTTGTCTAGATATATGTCCACAAGTGGGATTGCTAGATCATATGGCAACTCTCTTTATAGTTTTTTTGAGGAACCTCCATACTGTTTTCCATAGTGGCTGCACCAACTTACATTGCCACCAACAGTGTAGAAGCATTCCCTTTTCTCCATACCCCATCCAGCATTTGTTAATTGTAGGTTTTTTAAATGATGGTCAT
>NW_021700745.1:0-3683 GCF_005190385.1 Monodon monoceros
CCTAGGCTCTGTAGCTTTGTTTTTTAGATGTTTCAGGATACATCATAAACATCTCCAGAGTGTCTGTTGACAATTGACATCCCACCCATCAGCATAACAAGGCTCCCTGTTCTCCATGGCCTGTCCTGTGTTTCTTGTTTTTACACTTTTTTCAGATGGCCATTTTGACGAATGGGAAAAGAGGCTTCATTGCAGTGCGGATTTCCATTGCTCGAGTGCTTGGTTGACAAAAAAGGGTGTATGCGTTTTTTCCTGAATGTATTCAGGAAAAAATGCATACGCTCTTTTTGTCCAAGTGCATCACTGTCAAAGATCTGCTGCTTTTCATATGCTTTAAATGCAATTCAAATCTACCTCCTGAAATCTGATTCCTGCAATTCTGCCTCGTTTTCAAGTCCTCTTTTCAGCCTTACTTCAATATATTTTTGCCAATAGCTGTCATTTATAACTCTGCAGGTTTGTGAATTACAGTGCCCCTGATTTCCTTTCTTAACTCGCTTCCTTTTGAGCTGGCCACAAAACCGCAGGTTTGCTTCAGGCTGTAATCTGGTTCTGGCACGGCATGCTCAGCGTTTGGTTAATTCCTCTTCCTGGTGGGAAATGAGAGTTAATGTGCCCGTCCAGACACCTGCCTCATTCCCAGCCCCTTGGTGATGTGTGTCCTCTGGTTCGAGACCACATGTGCTGGGTTCCTCACCTTTCAATGATGTGGCCCCAATGGTGTGAGGAAACTCCTGCCTGGTTCCCATCCCCTTGGTGATGTGGGCCCTCTGGTGAGAGTCTGATCCTGGCTGGGTTCCTCACCCTTCTGTGAGGTGGGCCCTCTGCTCTTAGGTAAATCCTGCCTGGCTTGCTCCCGTTGCCTTGGAGACGTAGGCCCTCTGGTGGCAGTTGGAGTCTGCTGGGAGCCTCCTCTCCTCAGTGATGAGTGCCCTCTGGCGTCAGGTTCTAACTGCTGTGCTCCCCACATTTTCTGATGTGACCCCAGTGATGCCAGGACACTCCTGCCAGGTTCCCATCTCCATTGGGATGTGGGCCTTCTGCTCTGAGGTCCCAACGCCTGGGTTCCTTACAGTTTCATGGTGTTGGCTCTCTGATGTTAGTTCACTCAGGCCTAGATCCCATAGCCCCTGTGCTCTGGGCCGCCTGCTGCGAGGTTCGAACTGCTGGATTCCTCACCTTTTTTATTCTTTGTGCCCTGTGTTGTGAGGCTCCTCCTGCCTTCCTCACTCCCCCCGTTGGTGATGTAGGTCCTGTGGTTTGAGGCTACATGTGCCGGTTTCCTCACCTTTTAGTGATGTGGCCCCACTGGTGTGAGGACACTCCTGCCTGGATCCCATCCCCTTGGTGATGTGGGCCCTCTGGTGAGAGTCTGATCCTGGCTGGATACCTCACACTTCTGGGAGGTGGGCTCTCTGCTGTGAGGTCACTCCTGCCTGGCTGGCACACGTCACCTTGGCCAAGTGGGCCCTCTGGTTGCAGTTGGAGCGGGATGGGAGCCTCCTCCCCTCGGTGATGAGGGCCGTCTGGCGTCAGGCCCTAACTGCTGGGCTCCCCACGTTTTCTGATGTGCGCCCACTGGTGCGATGACACTCCTGCCAGGTTCCCATCCCCATGGGGATGTGGGCCTTCTGCTCTGAGGTCCCAATGGCTGGGTTGTTCACAGTATCATGATGTGGGCCCTCTGCTGTGAGTTCACTGCGGCCTAGATCTCATAGACTGGGTGACCTGGGCCGCCTGCTGGGAGCTTCCAATTACTGGATTCCTCACCTTTTTATTCTATGGGCCCTGTGTTGTAAGGCTACTCCTGCCTGCCTCACTCCGAGCCCCTTGGAGATGTGGGTCCTCTGCTTTGAGGCCACATGTGCTGGGTTCCTCACCTTTCTATGATGTGACCACATTGGTGTTAGGACACTCCTGCGTGGTTCCGATCCCCTTGGTGATGTGGGCCCTCTGGCGAGAGTCTTATCCTGGTTGGTTTCCTCACCCTTCTGTTAGGTAGGCCCTGTGATGTGAGGTCACTCCTGCCTGACTGGCACACGTCATCTTGGCGACGTGGGCCCTCAATTGTGTGTTGGTGCCTGCTGGGAGTCTCCTTCCCTCGGTAATGAGGGCTCTCTGGCATCAGGCCCTAACTCCTGGGCTCTCAAAATTTTCTGATGTGCGCCCTGTGGTGCGAGTACACTCCTGTCAGGTTCCCAAACCCATGGGAATGTGGGTCTTCTGCTCTGAGGTCCCAACGTCTGGGTTTCTCACAGTTTCATAATGAGGGCCCTCTGGTGTGAGTTCACTCACCCTGGATCCCATAGCCTCGCTACTCCAGGCCACCTGCTGGGAGGTTCCAACTGCGAGATTCCTCACTTTTTTTATTCTATGGGCCCTCTGTTTTGAGGCTCCTCCTGCCTGCCTCATTCCCATCCCCTTGTTTATGTGTGTCCTCTGATTAGAGGCCACGTGTGCTGGGTCCCTCACCTTTCAATGATGTGGCCCCACTGGTGTGAGGATACTTGTGCCTGGTTCCCATCCCCTTGGTGATATGAGCCCTCTGGTGAGAGTCTGATCCTGGCTGGGTTCCTCACACTTCTGTGAGGTGGGCCCTCTGCTGTGAGGTCACTCCTGCCTGGCTTCCCATTGCCTTGGTGACATCGGCCCTCTGGTGGCAGTTGGAACCTACTGGGAGCCTCCTCCCCTCGGTAATGAGGGCCCTCTGGCGTCAGGCCATAACTGCTGTGCTCCCCACGTTATCTGATGTGAGCCCAGTGATAACAGGACACTCCTGTAAGGTTCCCATCCCCATGGGGATGTGGGCCTTCTGCTCTGTGGTTCCAACGTCTGGGTTGCTCACAGTTCCATGATATAGGCTCTCTGGTGTTAGTTCACTCAGGCCGGGATCCCATAGTCTCTGTGCTCTGGGTCGCCTGATGCGAGGTTCCAACTGCTGGATACCTCACCTTTTTTATTCTTTGGACCCTGTGTTGTGAGGCTCCTCCTGCCTGCCTCACTCCCAGCCCCTTGGTGATGTGGGTCCTGTGGTTTCAGGCCACATGTGCCAGTTTACTCACCTTTTAGTGATGTGGACCCACTGGTGTGAGGACACTCCTGCCTGGTTCCCATCCCCTTGGTGATGTGGGCCGTCTGGTGAGAGTCTGATCCTGACTGGTTTCGTCACACTTCTGGGAGGTGGGCCCTCTGCTGTGAGGTCACTCCTGCCTGGCTTGCTCCCATTGCCTTGGTGACGTCGGCCCTCTGGTGGCAGTTGGAGCTTGCTGGGAGCCTCCTCCCCTCGGTGATGAGGGCCCTGTGGCGTCAGTCACTAACTGCTGGGTACCCATATTTTCTGATGTGTGCCCACTGGTGCGATGGCACTCTTGCCAGTTTCCCATACCCATGTGGATGTGGGCCTTCTGCTCTGAGGTCCCAACGGCTGGGTTGCTCACAGTTTAATGATGAGGGCCCTCTGGTGTGAGTTCATTCCGGCCTGGATCCCATAGCCTCGCTGCTCCTGGCCGCCTGCTGGGAGGATCCAACTGCGCGATTCCTCACCTTTTTTATTCTATGGGCCCTCTGTTTTGAGGCTCCTCCTGCCTGCCTCACTCCCAGTCCCTTGGTGATGTGTGTCCTCTGGTTTGAGGTCACATGTGCTGTGTTCCTCAACTTTGGATGATGTGGCCCCACTGGTGTGA
>NW_021700746.1:0-8280 GCF_005190385.1 Monodon monoceros
CTCCGATGTCTTTCTGCTTCTAGATAACCAGCAAAAGCAAGGAGTCCATATGGGAGTTCATCAAGAGCTTGCTGGATGCCTGGTCGGGATGGACAGTGATGCTGCTCATCGGCCTGCTGGCAGGTACGTGGAGTGTTTCTCTTGTACTTCAGGCAAGGGGGCTGTTACTTGAAATACCTAAGGGCACAATACACGACGATACACTTAACATAAATCTATCATCAGTAAAGCAAAAAGACCCCAAGGCACGGACAGGCCCAGGTACGGTCATTGGAGCGCGGTACCGAGAAGGCGGGTTGGCCCTTTCCACACTGTACAAAGGTTTACTGCCATGCTGGATTTTATTGAAAACACACATTCTATACTACTTGGCCATGTAGAAGGTGAGAAAGGACGGGAACATGTTGGTCTCTAAAAATAAAGCATCATATGAGACTGGCCTTTACTAACACCGGCAGGCCCTGAGATGAATTGTAAACATCGAGAGATGCTCACAGTAACGCGAGACACCACAGGGTCTGAGGTAGGCCCGGGGCGGGTGCCTCCAGCCCATGGGTTGTTCTGACCCTCAGGGACTCCGTGTCCTTCATTTTTTTAATCCCAGCACCATGTTTGTGAGCAGTAGCTGTTTCCAGAATGAATGAATGAGTATCTGGAGGGGACACCTCCCCTTTTAATAGCAAATGCACAGCCCTCCATGGAAATTGTTTCCTGAAACGTACTTGCTTTTAGGAAGCTGTGAAGGTTAATGTCTAAGGAGAAAAAAATTTGATCATGCTGAAGAGATTCCCTTAAGAAACTCCCCCTGCCTGTAGTAACACACTAGTTCTGGTTATAGGACTGATCAGAGAATGGCTGTGTGATACAGGTTGAATATAGTACATACTCGCAGAGCACCTGTGGGGCATAGGGTAAAATTTTGTGATTAGAGGACTTTGATTTCTGGCTGCCCTGTCACTCGTTACATCTACAATGGTAGGAGGGGCCTGGTTTCCGGGGAGGGGCTCCCTCTGCCTGGCATGTCCTAAAGGGCCAAGGAGAGTGCTGAAGGGGCAGTCCTCTCCTTCCGGCCACAGCAGCTACCCACTCATTCCGCCCATCCTGTCCTTCTCCTCCCAGTGGCGCTCCCGGTATATATTGGGAGCAGTGCTGGGAGGGAATTCAAGTTCATGGACATATGGCGTTTTGCCACCCATTCGTTTGGCTTTATGAAGTCCTTTAAAGGTAGGTGGGGGGGGGGAGGGCGGGGAGGGTAGTTTGCTGCGAACTTTGATGTCCTTCTTTAGCATAGATTTATGAAACTACCCTGTGTTATTCTTGGCTCCTGGGAAGGAGGGATGAATACGGGAAATGAAGGAATCAGAGTAGATGTCTTGGCGTCCTGCTGGAGTCACGCAGCATAGATTTATCAGCTGATCTCAGAGCCCTGTCGGGCTCTCTTTAACAAGTCAGATACTGACCATCGGGCTTCACTGTTAATCCCATTTCCATCAGTTCTTTCAGGAAGAATCACCTGGGGAATTAAAAAAAAAATGCTGCTGCCCAGGCTTCAATTAAATAGTAGCTCCCTGGAGATGACACCCTATCATTGAGTAAAGCCCCCTTTCCCCTGTGATTCTAATATGCAGCCAGGGGTGAGGACTGCTGGAGAAGGGCGATCCCATGGTCACATCAGCCCATGAACATAGGAGGGAGGCAAGAAAGAGATGATCTTGGCAGTGAAGGTGGTGAAAGTGTTCTTTTGATCTGGATGAAGGAGAAGTCAGAAAACTGTCCCATTCACTTTCCCGTTCCCCAGTGGAGAGCCCCAGGGGTCCCACTGTCTGGCCTGTCACCTCCGTAGTGGCAGGCAGCCTGGCATTATATTCCGACGCCCAAGACGGAGAGGCCCAAGCTGCGGCTCCCCTGCAGGGCGTTAACCAGGAGCCACCACTGGGTGTCGCTGTTGTTCCACACAAGGCAGTTTTTGTTCCAATGTCGTCATCTGCTTGAGGTGTTCTCTGACCACCTTTTCTAAAAGCACGTCTCCCTCTCTGAGCCTCGTCGCCCTCGCCCACTATATGTATGTATGTGTGTGTGTGTGTATGTAACAGCTTTATTGAGATATAACTCACATACCATACAGTTCACCTAGTTAAAGTGTACAACTTGGTGGATTTTAGTGTATTCACAGTTTTGCAACCGTCACCAAGGCCAATTTTAGAACATTTTCATCAGCTCCCAAAGAACCTTCCTACCCTTTAGCTATCAGCCCCAGTGTCCCTAGCCTCCGCTCAGTCCTGGGCAACCGCTAATCTACTGGCTGTCTCTGTAGATTTGCCTACTCTGGACATTTCATAAAATGGAATCATACAATATATGGTCTTTTGTGACTGGCTTCTTTTACAGCATAACGTTTCCAAGGTTCATCCATGCTGTCGCATGTGTCAGCGCTTCATTCCTTTTTGTTGCCGTTGTAGGTGGACCACATTTTGTTTCTCCATTCAGCAATTGATGGGCATATGGGTTGTTTCCACTCTTTGGCTTCTGTGAATATGCAGTTGTGAACATTTGTGTCCATGTCTTGTGTTGGGTGTATGTTTTCATTTCTCGTGGGCAGATGCCTAGGAATGGAAGTGTTTGGTCAGGTGGTGACTCCTTGTTTAACTTTTTGAGGACGTGTCCGACTGTTCTCCTGCACCATTGTAGGAAATGGCTGCCATTGGAACGTGCTGTATTCTCCTCTCTAGCACCTACCACCTTCTGTTGGAGCCCCTCATTTACTTACTTATTCAGGCTAGTGTCTTCTCGCACAACTTATTCAGTCTAGTGTCTTCTCGCACAAGCTGAGATTCCGTGAAGGCAGGGACCTGAGTTTGCTTTGTTCACTGCTGTACCCCAGGGTGTGGAACAGTACGTGGCACGTAGTACGTAGGTGCTCAATAAATAGCCCTTGAGTGAATGGATGGACCTGAGTTTTCTGATTTTCATTCGTTTGTTGCTCTCATTCATTCAACATGGGTATATAGTTCCAGCTATGTACCTGCCGTGAATACAATGGCCCTTGCCCACTTAAAGGGGACACAGGGTCTAGACACCTGGCTTGATCCCCACCGTGGCACACAAACCAGACAAGAGACTCCCCCCACCCTTATAGACTAGTTGGAGTGTGTGTGTGTGCATGTGAGGGGGGTGTGTGTGTATACACATATATATAAATACTGATCATATCAGGATGTGATAGGTATGGTGATGGGGAATGCCTGGGAAGTATAGCCCAGACTTAGGAAATCAGGGGAGGCTTCCTGAAGGAGGTGATATAAATGCCAGCATCTGGAAGATAGATAGGAGCTTGCCGGGTTGGGGGAGGACAGTGCTATCTGAGGCAGTGCAGAGAGGAGGGCCTGGTGTGCCAAGGGGCACTGTGTGGGATTCGTGATGGAGAGGGAGGAGCCTGGAGAGAAACGTGGGAACGGCGGTCAGAGCCTGCACGCTGCTGAGGATTCGGGTGTTCTGGGTAGAACAGTGGGCGACTGCTGATGGAACCAGGAGAGTGGCAAGGCCAGGTCGCCTGAGGCTGGCGTGTGGCTGCCTTTGGGGAATTGATGTTCTAATAAGGATCCAGTAAAAGTGTGAAAAGTTTGGTAGCGCAAAGGTATTCCCTGCCTTCGTAAAAGACTGGAATGGGTTATTCTAGAAAGAGACCTAAAATGGCCTTCTCTGACCCACTGCACACTCGATTTTATCCCACTCCTATCGGCCTTTAAAGTAGTTATTTACTTATGTGGCTCCTCAGTCCTTTATCCATAATTTTTAAAAAATCCAGAAAGTTCTAACAAGTGAGATTTTTCAAGCTGGATTCCATTTGATGGCAAAACTTTATTTCAATGACAAGGCAGTTATAAATGGTTTTGTCTCCATTTTGTCTGAATCGTGAGGTTTCCTGGAGGATATTCACGTGTGTGATCCCAGCATCCTGCCCCAGAAGCCGCTGAGGGGGTTACATGATTTATAGGGTGTAGGTACCCTGTTTCTAAGAATCGGAAGGGCTGGTTCTGAAAGCCGCTCGGCCCCAGGGGCTTGCGGTGGGCTCAGCGCCGCGGGTCTCTCCCTCCCACCCTATCGAAGACCCCCGAGGACAGCGTATCATTGGCCTTTGTGTCTCACTGGGCTGGGCACCACTTTTGCCACACCTGGTGCCCTGCCACTCGCTCAGGTGACCTCAAGACTGAAGAAAGAGGCTTCCTGGGTGTGTGGCAGCCCGGGGCACGGGCATCTCCGCCTGACCCTCTGGGCGCACGTGCTGCCCTGGCCCATGCCTGCCGTCCCTCTGAGTGGCTCTCGCTGCTTCTTCCAGGCACCCTGGCCGGGGTCATCGATCTCGCGATCTCGCCGTCGACTGGATGACAGACCTGAAGGAGGGCATCTGCCTGTCCGCCTTCTGGTACAGCCATGAGCAGTGCTGCTGGGCTTCCAATGAGACCACGTTTGAGGACAGGGACAGGTGTCCCCTGTGGCGGAAGTGGTCGGAGCTGCTGGTGAAACAGTCGGAGGCGGGTGCAGGGGCGGGTCCTGGCTGGGAGCCCCGTGGCTGGTGTGGGGGGACGTCCGAGCTCTCACCTTGCAGTGTCTGTCCTGACCGTCGTCGTGGCTACTACGCGTGCCACTTGCCACTTGGCTTTTTCTAGCTCTAGGGTTCAAACTTCACTTGGAAAATCCTTTTCCACTATTTCATGTGCACGATGTATGTATTTCCTTTAAAGCCTTTTGTTTGGCTTTATTTTTCTTACTGAGAGAGATCTCTTGATCATGCTGAAGAAATAGGGTTGATTTTTATCCCTTCTGATTGAGAAGAAAAGATGTTACTGTTTTTTAATAACAGGTTTAGTAAGACATGATCCGTATTCCGTGGGGCGTACCATTAACGGGTACAATGTGATGGCTTTTAGGATATTCACAGAGTTGTGCCACCATCACCTCGATCTAATTTTAGAACTTTTTTTTAATTCAAACAGAAAGTCGCAAAAATTGTAATCATCCTCATCAGTTCACTCAGTCGCATGTAATTAATTTTTTCATGTTCACCTTTTGTTAGCACTTTTATGAATTCGTCAGTTTTCCATTAGATTTCTGAACATGCTTATTCATTCAGTTCAGCAGTATAGTCAATTACCAGAAACCTGTACTTGTCAGAGTCTTTTCCATGAACTCCTTGAAGATGAAACCCTTTTATAGGAACGTTTTTGCAAAAGCATCAGAGTACACCCAGAGCCGTCTGTAAATGACAAAAGACTTAAAAATGGCCACGGTTAAAGATTTGATGAAAGTTCATAATAATGCAGTTGACAAAGAAATTTAGTTATTTCTGAGATATACATTTTAAAGTAATAACTAGAATTGTGACTTGTAACATTATACCAGAACATATAAGATTTTTAGGAATTTCATGGAATGTCTGAAACATTTATATTAACATATTTCCATACAAATAACCCAAAGAAAGTTTAGTATTAGTTTCTTTTTTTTTTTTTATACAACACGTTCTTATTAGTCAACAGTTTTATACACATCAGTGTATACATGTCAATCCCAGTCGCCCAATACAGCACACCACCATCCCCACCCCACTGCGGTTTTCCCCCCTGGTGTCCATACGTTTGTTCTCTACATCTGTGTCTCAAATTCTGCCCTGCAAACCAGTTCATGTCTACCATGTTTCTAGGTTCCACATACATGCGTTAATATACGATATTTGTTTTTCTCTTTCTGACTTACTTCACTCCGTATGACAGTCTCTAGATCCATCCACATCATCCACATCTAAACAAATGACTCAATTTCGTTCCTTTTTATGGCTGAGTAATATTCCATTGTATTCTTTATCCATTTTTATGGCTGAGTAATATTTCATTGTATTCTTTATCCATTGTTTATCCAACTTCTTTATCCATTTGTCTGTCAGTGGGCATTTAGGTTGCTTCCATGACCTGGCTATTGGAAATAGTGCTGCAATGAACATTGGGGTGCATGTGTCTTTTTGAATTATGGTTTTCTCTGGGTATACGCCCAGTAGTGGGTTTGCTGGATCATATGGTAATTCTATTTTTAGTTTTTTAAGGAACCTCCATACTGTTTTCCATAGTGGCTGTATCAATTTACATTCCCACCAACAGTGCAAGAGGGTTCCCTTTTCTCCACAACCTCTCCAGCATTTGTTGTTTGTAGATTTTCTGATGATGCCCATTCTAACTGGTGTGAGGTGATGCCTCATTGTAGTTTTGATTTGCATTTCTCTAATAATTAGTGATGTTGATCAGCTTTTCATGTGCCTCTTGGCCATCTGTATGTCTTCTTTGGAGAAATGTCTATTTAGGTCTTCCGCCCATTTTTGGATTGGGTTATTTGTTTCTTTAATATTGAGCTGCATGAGCTATTTATATATTTTGGAGATTTAATCCTTTGTCCATTGATTCATTTGCAAATATTTTCTCCCATTCTGAGGGTTGTCTTTTCGTCTTGTTTATGGTTTCATTTGCTGTGCAAAAGCTTTTAAGTTTCATTAGGTCCCATTTGTTTATTTTTGTTTTTATTTCCATTACTGTAGGAGGTGGATCAAAAAAGATCTTGCTGTGATTTATGTCAAAGAGTGTTCTTCCTTTGTTTTCCTCTAAGAGTTTTATAGTGTCCAGTCTTAACATTTAGGTCTCGAATCTATTTTGAGTTTATTTTTATGTATGGTGTTAGGGAGTGTTCTAATTTCATTCTTTTACATGTAGCTGTCCAGTTTTCCCAGCACCACTTATTGAAGAGACTGTCTATTCTCCATTGTATATCTTTGCCTCCTTTGTCATAGATTAGTTGACCATAGGTACGTTTATCTCTGGGCTTTCTATTTTGTTCCATTGATCTGTGTTTCTTTTTTTGTGCCAGTACCATGTTGTCTTGATTACTGTAGTTTTTTAGTGTAGTCTGAAGTCAGGGAGTCTGATTCCTCCAGCTCCGTTTTTTTCTGTCAAGACTGCTTTGGCTATTTGGGGTCTTTTGTGTCTCCATACAAATTTTAAGATGATTTGTTCTAGTTCCGTAAAAAATGCCATTGGTAATTTGATAGGGATTGCATTGAATCTGTAGATGGCTTTGGGTAGTATGGTCATTTTCACAAAATTGATTCTTCCAATCCAAGAACATGGTATATCTCTCCATCTGTTGGTATCATCTTTAGTTTCTTTCATCAGTGTCTTATAGTTTTCTGCATACAGGTCTTTTGTCTCCCTGGGTAGGTTTATTCCTAGGTATTTTATTCCTTTTGTTGCAGTGGTAAATGGGAGTGTTTCCTTAATTTCTCTTTCAGATTTTCATCATTCTTGTATAGGAATGCAAGAGATTTCTGTGCATTCATTTTGTATTTTGCAACTTTACCAAATTCATTGATTAGCTGTGGTAGTTTTCTGGTGGCATTTTTAGGATTCTCTATGTATAGTATCATGTTATCTGCAGACAGTGACAGTTTTACGTCTTCTTTTCCTATTTGTATTCCTTTTGTTTCTTTTTCTTCTCTGATTGCCATGGCTAGGACTTCCAAAACTATGTTGGATAAGAGTGGTGAGAGTGGACATCCTTGTCTTGTTCCTGCTCTTAGAGGAAATGCTTTCACTGTTCCACCATTGAGAATGATGTTTGCTGTGGGTTTGTCATATATGGGCTTTATTATGTTGAGGTAGGTTCCCTCTATGCCCACTCTATGGAGAGTTTTATCGTAAATGGGCGTTGAATTTTGTCAAAAGCTTTTTCTGCATCTATTGAGATGATCATAGTGAATCACATTGATTGATTTGCGTATGTTGAAGAATCCTTGCATCCCTGGGATAACTCCCATTTGATCATGGTGTATGATCCTTTTAATGTGTTGTAGGATTCTATTTGCTAGTATTTTGTTGAGGATTTTTGCATCTATATTCATCAGTGATATTGGCCTCTAATTTTCTTTTTTTGTAGTATCTTTGTCTGCGTTTGGTATCAGGGTGATGGTGGCCTCATAGAATGAGTTTGGGAGTGTCCCTTCCTCTGCAATTTTTTGGAAGAGTTTGAGAAGGATGGGTGTTAGCTCTCCTCTAAATGTTTGACAGAATTCACCTGTGAAGCCATCTGGTCCTGGACTTTTGTTTGTTGGAAGATTTTTAATGACAGTTTCAGTGTCATTACTTGTGATTGGTATGTTCATATTTTCTATTTCTCCCTGGTTCAGTCTTGGAAGGTTTTTCTGGGGTTTTATTTTGTTCCTTCATCTGGTACATAGGCCTC